>NC_051314.1:94354492-94655485 GCF_015220235.1 Choloepus didactylus
CATATCTTTTGCCCATTTTATAATTGGGCCGTCTGTACTATTGTCATTGAGTAGTAGGATTTCTTTATATATGCAAGATATCAGTCTTTTGTCAGATACATGGTTTCCAAAAATTTTTTCCCATTGAGTTGGCTGCCTTTTCACCTTTTTCAGAAATTCCTTTGAGGTGCAGAAACTTCTAAGCTTGAGGAGTTCCCATTTATCTATTTTCTCTTTTGTTGCTTGTGCTTTGGGTGTAAAGTCTAGGAAGTGGCCACCTAATACAAGGTCTTGAAGATGTTTTCCTACATTATCTTCTAGGAGTTTTATGGTACTTTCTTTTATATTGAGATCTTTCATCCATTTTGAGTTAATTTTTGTGTAGGGTGTGAGGTAGGGGTCCTCTTTCATTCTTTTGGATATGGATATCCAACTCTCCCAGCCCCATTTGTTGAAAAGACCATTATGACTCAGTTCAGTGACTTTGGGGGCCTTATCAAAGATCAGTCGCCCATAGATCTGAGGGTCTATCTCTAAATTCTCAATTGGATTCCATTGATCTATATGTCTATCTCTGTGCCAGTACCATGCTGTTTTGGCAACTGTGGCTTTATAATAAGCTTCAAAGTCAGGGAGTGTAAGTCTTCCCACTTCGTTTTTCTTTTTTAGAGTGTCTTTAGCAATTCGAGGCATCTTCCCTTTCCAAATAAATTTGATAACTAGCTTTTCCAAGTCTGCAAAGTAGGTTGTTGGAATTTTGATTGGGATTGCATTGAATCTGTAGATGAGTTTGGGTAGAATTGACATCTTAATGACATTTAGTCTTCCTATCCATGAACATGGAATATTTTTCCATCTTTTAAGGTCCCCTTCTATTTCTTTTAGTAGAGTTATGTAGTTTTCTTTGTATAGGTCTTTTACATCTTTGGTTAAGTTTATTCCTAGGTACTTGAATTTTTTAGTTGCTATTGAGAATGGTATCTTTTTCTTGAGTGTCTCTTCAGTTTGTTCATTTCTAGCATATAGAAACATTACTGACTTATGTGCATTAATCTTGTATCCCGCTACTTTGCTAAATTTGTTTATTAGCTCTAGTAGCTGTATTGTCGATTTCTCAGGGTTTTCCAGATATAAGATCATATCATCTGCAAACAATGACAGTTTTACTTCTTCTTTTCCAATTTGGATGCCTTTTATTTCTTTGTCTTGCCGGATTGCCCTGGCTAGCACTTCCAGCACAATGTTGAATAACAGTGGTGACAGCAGGCATCCTTGTCTTGTTCCTGATCTTAGAGGGAGGGCTTTCAGTCTCTCACCATTGAGTACTATGCTGGCTGTGGGTTTTTCATATATGCTCTTTATCATGTTGAGGAAGTTTCCTTCAATTCCTACCTTTTGAAGTGTTTTAATCAAAAATGGATGTTGGATTTTGTCCAATGCTTTTTCAGCATCTATTGAGATGATCAATTGATTTTTCCCTTTTGACTGGTTAATGTGTTGTAATACATTGATTGATTTTCTTATGTTGAACCATCCTTGCATGCCTGGAATGAACCCCACTTGGTCATGGTGTATGATTTTTTTAATGTGTCTTTGGATTCGATTTGCAAGTATTTTGTTGAGGATTTTTGCATCTATATTCATTAGGGAGATTGGCCAGTAGTTTTCCTTTTTTGTAGCAACTTTGCCTGGTTTTGGTATTAGATTGATGTTAGCTTCATAAAATGAGTTAGGTAGTGTTCCATTTTCTTCAATGTTTTGAAAGAGTTTGAGTAAGATTGGTGTCAGTTCTTTCTGGAAAGTTTGGTAGAATTCCCCTGTGAAGCCATCTGGCCCTGGGCATTTATTTGTGGGAAGATTTTTGATGACTGATTGGATCTCTTTGCTTGTGATGGGTTGGTTGAGGTCTTCTATTTCTTCTCTGGTCAATCTAGGTTGTTCATATGTTTCCAGGAAATTGTCCATTTCCTCTACATTATCCAGTTTGTTGCCATACAGTTGTTCAAAGTATCCTCTTATAATTTTTTTAATTTCTTCAGGATCTGCAGTTACGTCACCTTTTTCATTCATTATTTTGTTTATATGGGTCTTCTCTCTTTTTGATTTTGTCAGTCTAGCTAGGGGCTTGTCAATCTCGTTGATCTTCTCAAAGAACCAACTTTTGGTGATATTTATCCTCTCTATTGTTTTTTTGTTCTCTATGTCATTTATTTCTGCTTTAATCCTTGTTATTTCTTTTCTTCTACTTGGTGTAGGATTGGTTTGCTGTTCATTTTCTAGCTTCTTCAGTTGAGCCATTAGTTCTTTGATTTTGGCTCTTTCTTCCTTTTTAATATATGCGTTTAGTGCTATAAATTTCCCCCTCAGCACTGCTTTTGCTGCATCCCATAGGTTTTGGTATGTTGTGTTCTCATTTTCATTTGTCTCTATATATTTAGCAATTTCTCTTGCTATTTCTTCTTTAACCCACTGATTGTTTAGGAGTGTGTTGTTTAACCTCCAGGTATTTGTGAATTTTCTAACTCTCTGATGGTTATTGATTTCTAATTGTATTCCATTGTGGTCAGAGAATGTGCTTTGAATAATTTCAATCTTTTTAAATTTATTGAGGCTTGTTTTATGTCCCAGCATATGATATATTCTGGAGAAAGTTCCGTGAGCACTAGAAAAGTATGTGTATCCTGGTGATTTGGGATGTAATGTCCTGTATATGTCTGTTAAATCTAATTCATTTATCAGATTGTTTAGGTTTTAAATTTCCTTATTGGTCTTCTGTCTGGTTGATCTATCTATAGGAGAGAGTGATGTGTTGAAGTCTCCCACAATTATTGTGGAAACATCAATTGCTTCCTTTAGTTTTGCCAGTGTTTCTCTCATGTATTTTGTGGCACCTTGGTTGGGTGCATAGACATTTACGATTGTTATTTCTTCTTGCTGAATTGCCCCTTTTATTTGTATGTAGAGGCCATCTTTGTCTCTCTAAACATCCCTGCATTTGAAGTCTATTTTATCTGAGATTAATATTGCTACACCTGCTTTCTTTTGGCTGTAGCTTGCATGAAATATTTTTTTCCATCCTTTCACTTTCAGTTTCTTTGTGTCCCTGTGTCTAAGATGAGTCTCTTGTATGCAACATATTGATGGTTCATTTTTTTTGATCCATTCTGCGAATCTATATCTTTTAATTGGGGAGTTTAATCCATTTACATTCAACATTATAACCGTGAAGGCATTTCTTGAATCAGCCACCTTATCCTTTGGTTTATGTTTGTCATATTTTTCCCCTCTGTCTATTAATATCCTTTATTGTACCCATACCGAATCTCTTTAGTACTGAACCTTTCTCCAAGTCTCTCTGTCCTTTCTTTGTTTCTCTGTCTGTAGGGCTCCCTTTAGTATCTCCAGTAGGGCAGGTCTCTTGTTAGCAAATTGTCTCAGCATTTGTTTGCCTGTGAAAGATTTAAGCTCTCCCTCAAATTTGAAGGAGAGCTTTGCTGGATAAAGTATTCTTGGCTGGAAATTTCTCTCACTCAGAATTTTAAATATATCGTGCCACTGCCTTCTTGCCTCCATGGTGGCTGCTGAGTAGTCACTACTTAGTCTTATGCTGTTTCCTTTGTATGTGGTGAATTGCTTTTCTCTTGCTGCTTTCAGAACTTGCTCCTTCTCTTCTGTGTTTGACAGTGTGATCAGTATATGTCTCGGAGTGGGTTTATTTGGATTTATTCTATTTGGCGTTCGCTGAGCATTTATGATTTGTGTATTTATGTTGTTTAGAAGATTTGGGAAGTTTTCCCCAACAATTTCTTTGAATACTCTTCCTAGACCTTTACCCTTTTCTTCCCCTTCTGGGACACCAATGAGTCTTATATTTGGACGTTTCATATTATCTATCATATCCCTGAGGTCCATTTCGATTTTTTCAATTTTTTTCCCCATTCTTTCTTTTATGCTTTCATTTTCCATTCTGTCATCTTCCAGGTCACTGATTCATTGTTCAACTTCCTCTAATCTTGTACTATGAGTGTCCAGAATCTTTTTAATTTGGTCAACAGTTTCTTTAATTTCCATAAGATCATCCATTTTTTTATTTAGTCTTGCAATGTCTTCTTTATGCTCTTCTAGGGTCTTCTTGATTTCCTTTGTATCCCGTACTATGGTCTCATTGTTCATCTTTAGTTCTTTGAGTAGCTGCTCTAGGTGCTGTGTCTCTTCTGATCTTTTGATTTGGGTGCTTGGGTTGGGTTATCCATATCATCTGTTTTTTTCATATGCTTTATAATTTTCTGTTGTTTTTGGCCTCGTGGCCTTTGCTGAACTTGATAGGGTTCTTTTAGGATTTGTAGACCAATTGAAGTCCTTATCTCTAATTTATCAGATCTACAGCTTCATGGAGTACACTTTCTCTAACTAACCAGCAGGTGGCGTCCACCAGCCACCTGTTCTCCACAAGCCAGTTCTCCCCTGTTTAGCCTTTTTGGTGAGTGGGGGAGTGAGTCTTGTGGGGCCCAATTCGTGTACCAAGCTTGCGTGTGTAGTTGGTGTTGCCTGCCCTGTATATGGGGCGTGTTTCTGGGCAGTCAGGGATGGGGGGGTGGCTCTAACAATCAAATCTCCCTGGTGATCCTAGAGTTTTAAAGCTGCTGCAATAGTCTAATCCTTCAGTTCAGTCCTGCCACAGTTTGTCTCTGCCACTGACCCACAAGTCCTTGGTATTGGCGTATGGCTCCTGAGACTTGCAAGTGGGCCCCTCTTCCAGGCCGTGCACCCCGGGTCCTCTGTTGAGGGATGACTGTGCTATGTCACAGGTGAGTGCCGTCCCCCCAGGGCAGTTCTGTGCTGCTGGGCTGTGTAGGGAGGCTCCCAGTCTGCTCAAATGATGGCTGAATGGGGCTTTGTTAATTCACATTGCTCTACCTTCCCAACTCTGGGACAATCAGCTGAGGTTGCAGGGAAGGCTAATGTCCACGCCCAGTTTTGTGGTGTGTGCCTGTTATTTGAAGCACTTCCGTCACACTGGGTTGTCTGGGGCAGCTCTGGGCTATGGGGCTGGCAATGGGCAGGAGTGTTTCCTGTCCACCAGGATGATGGCTATGAGTGGACACCCCCCTTTTCTTGGGAAGTTGTGGTGTTTAGTGAATTTTCTCAGCCACTGGATTATTGCCTTTTGTCTCAGAGCTCTCTTAGTTCTGCTCTTGACTTGACCTGCCCAAATTGCAAGTCTTTGAAGCTTTCTGTATTGGGCTTCTTAGAGTAATTGTTTTAGAAAAAGAAAAAAGGATTAAAAAAAAAAAAAAAAAAAAAGAAGGGCCCTCCTCAGAGATCTAATGGGTTATTGAAATGCTAAGAGACAAAGCAACCAGGGCCATTAAGGAAAGGTCCACAGGGCAGAGAGATCAGCTTTTTTTCGGGATTTGCATATGCGCCTCAGGGCCTGAGCTCTGCCCTTCCCCTTTCTATGTTCACCAGAACTCCAAAAATCCTCCGCTTTTATTTTGGAGTTTTTCGTGTTGTTTTTTTTCTATGCCTGTCTCCTCTCTGCTGGGCTGGCTGCTCTCAGATTCTCTGGTGTCTGGTTTCAGTCTATCTATGGTTGGAGTTTGGATCAGTAGAATGAGTTTCAGATAAGGGCTGCCACTGCAGTTCTCCCTTCTCCTTCCCGGAGCTGACAGCCCCTCCTCCCACGGGACTGAGCCTGGCAGGGAGGGGCGCGGGTCCCCTGGCCACAAAAACTTACAGATTTCACTGATCTCAGCAGTTCCACGTTTTCATGAGTGTTGTATGAAGTATGCCCAAAGTCAGATTGCTCTGTGGTGTCCAGTCCACGCAGTTCCTGGCTTTCTACCTACTTTCCTGGAGGAGTAACTAAAACATACAGCTCACCAGTCTGCCATCTTGCCCCGCCTTTCCTCAGATGCTGATATTTTGGAGAATGCCATTTTGAAGTGCAACCTGGGAGCAAGTAAACACCAGTCATGTGACTTCCCAGCTAACAGAGGTTTTCCAGACTTTTGCTAGTCCAAAAGTCTGGGAGAAACTAAAAGAACACCCAAGATGGCTAGAGAGAAACTTCCTGGGGGAAAGCCATTTTGAAACCAGAACCCTGGAGCAGACACCAGCCACATGCCTATGCCTTCCCAGCTAACAGAGGCTTTCCGGATGCAATTAGTGTTCTTCAGTGAAGGTATACTGGTGTTGATGCCTTAATTTGGACATTTTCATGGCCTTTAGACTGTAAATTTGTAAACAAATAAACTCCTTTATAAAAGTCCATCTGTTTCTTGTACTTTGCATAATAGCAGTATTAGCAAACTGGAACACCCAATTTCCAGTTAATATGTATTATGTCTCCCAGAAAAAGCCATGTTCTTTGATGCAATCTTGTGGGGGCAGAGCATTAGTGTTGATTAAGTTGGAATCAATGGATTAAGTTGTTTCCATGGAGATGTGACCCACCCAACTGGAGGTGATAACTCTGATTAGATAATTTTCATGGAGATGTGTCCCTGCCCATTTAGTGTGGGCCTTGATTAGTTTACCAGAGCACTATATAAGAGCTCAGACAGAAGGAGCATCTGCTGCACCTTACAGAGACATTTTGAAGATGGCCATTGAAAGCTGACATTTTGGAGGACACCATTTTTGAAACACAACCTGGGAGTAAGCAGACTACAGCCATATGCCTTGCCAGCTAACAGAGGTTTTACAGATGCTAATGGCCTTTCTCCAGTGAAGGTACCCTATTGTTGATGCCTTACCTTGGACCCTTTATGGCCTTAAGACTGTAACTTTGTAACCAAATAAACTCCCTTTATAAAAGCCAGTCCGTTTCTGGTATTCTGCAAAACGGCAGCATTAGCAAACCAGAACACCCATCTTTGGGAAATTGTCAGGCAATTCACTCATAACTCATCTGGCAACAAATAGAACAATTTATCTCTCTTGGAGCTTCATTTTTTACAACTAAATTTCAAAGTTCTGGAGATACTGAAAATATTCCAGTGGGAGTTGGAGTTAAAATGGTCTCTATCCAAGTTTGACAGAATGGATTTAAAAAAAAGCATGCCCCAACTAAATGCTGTTTATAAGAAACTCACCTTAAATTCAAAGACACCAGTAGGTTGAAAGTGAAAAATATACCATGCAAATAGTAGCCAAAAGAGAACTAGGGTAGCTATACTAATATCAGGTAAAATAGACTTTAAGTAAAAACTGTTACAAGGCACAATTCAACAAGAAGAAAGAAGTAGAATGTTCCCTATTTGTAGATGATATGATCTTATATACAGAAAACCCTGAAAAAAACCACAACAAAGCTATTAGAGCTAAAAAATGAATTCAGCAAAGTGGTGGGGTACAAGATCAACACCCAAAAATTGGCAGTGATTTTACACACTAGTTAATGAACAATCTGAAAAAGAAATCAAGGAATAAATTCCATTTACAACAGCAACTAAAAGAATCAAATATCTAGGAATAAATTTAATCAAGGATGTAAAGTGCTTATACATGGAAAACTACAAAACATTGCCGAAAGAAATCAAAGACATAAATATATGGAAGGACATCTCATGTTCATGGATTAGAAGACTAAATATTGTTAAGATGTCAGTTCTACCCAAAACAACTTAGAAATTCAATGTAATCCCAATAAAATTTCAACAGCCTTCTTTACAGAAATGGAAAAGTCAGTTATCAAATGTATAAGAAATAGTAAGAGGCCCCATATAGCCAAAATCATCTTGAAGAAGAACAAAGTTGGAGGACTCACACACCCCAATTTTAAAACTTATTACAAAGCTATAGTGGTCAAAACAGCATGGTACTGGCACAAGGACAGAAATACAGATAAATTGCATTGAATTGAGAGTTCAGAAATATATCCTCACATCTATGCCCAATTGTTTTTTTTTTTTTTTTTTTTTTGGAGTTTGGTAGTTTCAGGTATTTACTTCTAGCTATTCCAGTACATTACAACCAAGAGGTGTTATCTATACAGTGCATAAGAATGTCCACCAGAGTGACCTCTCGACTCTATTTGAAGTCTCTCACCCACTGAAGTTTTATTTCGTTTCATTTCACATCCCCTGTTTGATCAAGAAGATGTTCTCAGTCCCATGATGCCGGGTCCAGATTCATCCCCGGGAGTCATATCCTGCGTTGCCAGGGAGATTTACACCCCTGGGAGTCAGGTCCCACATAGCGGGGAGGGCAGTGAGATCACCTGCCAAGGTGGCTTAGCTAGGGAGAGAGGCCACATCTGAGCAACAAAAAGAGGTACTCAGGGGGAGACTCTTAGGCACACCCAATTGATTTTTGACAAGGGTGTCAAGTCCATTCAATAGAGGAGGAATGGTCTTCAACAAAGGATTCTGCAAAAACTGGATACCCATATGCAAAAGAATGAAGGTGGACCCTTACCTCACACTATATGCAAAACTTAATATGAAATGGATCAAAGACTTAAATATAAGAACCAAAAGTACAAAACTCCTAGAAGAAAACATAGGGAAGCATCTTCAGGACTTTATGTTAGGCAATGGTTTCTTAGACTTTACACCAAAAGCACCAACAACAAAAGAAAATGTAAATAAATGAGACTTCATCAAAATTAAAAACATCTCTGTATCAAAAGATTTCACCATGAAAGTAAAAAGACAACCTATAGAATGGGAGAAAATATGTGGAAACCACATATCCGATAAGGGTTTAATATACAAAATATATAAAGAAATCCTACAATTCAACAGCAAAAAGACAAACCATGCAATTAAAAAATGGGCAAAAGACTTGAATAGACATTTCTCCCAAGAAGATACAAAAATGTCTAATAAGCACATGAAAAGATGCTCAACATCATTAGCCATTAGGGAAAAACAAATCAAAACCACAATGAGGTACCATTTTACATCTAATAGAATGGGTACTATTTTTAAAAAAAGGAAATAAGCTTAGTGATGATGTGGAGAAATAGGAACATTCTATTAAATAGGAAAATATCTGTTCCTATTTAATATTTTCACACCGATGTTCATAGAAGATGGAAGCAATCCAAGTGTCAGACAAAAAGATGAACAGATAAACAAAATGTGGCATATACATAAAGTGGAATATTATTCAGCCAAAAAAGAAATGAGGTTTCAAAACATGTTACAATATGGATGAACCTTGAAGATATCATGCTGAATGAAATAAGCCAGACACAAAAGGACAAATATTGTATGATCTCACTGATTTGAAATAATTAGAAGAAACAAATCCTTACAGTCAGTAACTAGAACATAAGTTTCTAGGGCCTGGGGTAGGGGTAGGGAGTGGAAAATTAATGCTTAATTGATACAGAGTTTCTGTTTGGGGTGATGGAAAAGTTTTGGTAATAGATGGTGGCGGTGGTAGCACATTGTGAATGTAATTAACACCACCGAATTGTATATTCGAAAGTGGTTAAATTGGGAGATTTTAGGTTGCATATATGTTACTAGAATAAAAATTAAAACAAGCTTTCCTTTCCTGGCTCTTTCTCTCGCGACAAGATGGCCACACCGGCTGTACCGGCGAGTTCTCCTCCTGCTACTCCAGCTCCGGCACCAGCTAATACGCCGGCCCCAACCCGGCCCCAGCTTTGGCTCTGGCCCCAGCTTTGGCTCCGGCCCCAGCTCCAGCTTCGGCTCCGGCCCCATCTTCCGACCGCGGCTGCGGGGCAGACCCCCGACCTCAACGCAAGCCCTGGTGCAGACTCCTGCGCCGACGTTGCCTGGTCGGGCCCTCCCAGGGCCCTTCCCTGGCAGCCGCGCAGTCAGGCTGCACCCGTTCATTGGCCTCCATCGTGGACGGCTACCAGCGACGGAATGAGGGTGCGGCCCGAGTGATTCGGACCCTGCTGGGAACTGTCGACAAACACTCGGTGGAAGTCACCAACTGCTTTTCAGTGCCACACAGTGAGTCTGAAGATGAGGTGGCTGTTGACATAGAATTTGCTAAGAACATGTATGAACTGCACAAGGAAGTCTCTCCAAATGAGCTCATCCTGGGCTGGGCTACAGGCCATGACATCACAGCGCACTCGGTGCTGATCCATGAATACTACAGCCGGGAGGCCCCCAACCCCATTCACCTCACGGTGGGCACAAGCTTCCAGAACGGCAGCATGAGCATCAAGGCCTGTGTCAGCGCTTTAATGGGCATTCCCAGGAGGACCATGGGGGTGATGTTCACACCTCTGACAGTGAAATATGCATATTATGACATCAAGTGCATTGGAGTTGACCTGATCATGAAGACCTGTTTTAGTCCCAACCAGGTGATTGGACTCTCAAGTGACTTACAGCAAGTAGGAGGAGCATCAGCTCTCATCCAGGATACCTTAAGCACGTGTCGCAATATGCAGAGGATGTACTGTCTGGAAAGGTATCAGCTGACAATACTGTGGGCCCCTTCTTGATGAGTCTGGTTAACCAAGTACCCAAAATAGTTCCCGATGACTTTGAGACCATGATCAACAGCAACATCAACGACCTGCTGATGGTGACCTACCTGGCCAACCTCTCGCAGTCACAGATTGGCCTCAATGAGAAACTTGTAAACCTGTGAATGGGTCCTAAGCAGCATTCCAGCCACTCTGGGCCCCAGCCCTAGGACTCATAATGGAGTGAGGGAGAAATGGTATCTTTGTGGTCTTGAGGCACACTGAGTCAGTCAACTGATTGTGACTAAACAAATATAGCCTACCTTTTGTAAACAAACAAACAAACAAAATTTAAAAAAAAGAACTATAGGACTATACAGCACAGTGTGCATTAATGTAAACTATAGTTTTATTATTATAATTGTACTATAGTAAATAGTACAATTATAATGATATTCTTTCATCAGTTATAACAAAAGGAACCACACTAATTCAGGGTGGTAATAATGGGGGGGGGTGAGAGGAGAATACGGGAATACGGGAACTTTGAATTTTCTGCATGATTTTTCTGTAATCCTACAACTTCTCCAAATAAAAAAATAAGGGGGGAAAAAAATCTCTACCTCTTGGTGGAAGACCAGGAGCTCTGCAGGGAGTCCCCCCTCTAGGGGACCCTAGTATAAGGGTAAATTAGAAAAGAATGGGCAAGATTATCTAGTTTTAGATTACTGTTTTCACTTTGTTATTCATCCAGTCTTTATTAATAGAAGCTGTTTATTAATGAAGACTGTTAATTAGTTATTAATAGTCTCGACAAAACGTTACAATTTTGTCTCAACAGTTATCTGGGTATTAGAATTATTCAAAGAAGGAGCAGGAAGTCCTTTTGGTGACAGAGAGCACCATTACCCTCCTGGCAGCAGTGACTGGCAAGAGACTTTGAAGGTAGCCATTGCAAACAGGTTTCATCTCTCATGCCAATACTGATCAATTAGTGGTGGCTGCCTGAAGCACTGCTGAGAAAGATTCTGAGGCTACATTCAGATTCAGCAGGAAAGAATGCTTTGATCAATTGTTACTGCTATCAATCATGGAAATGGAAACGACAGAGAGGAAGTGGCAACAGAGATGCATGACGAACACTATCCTTGCCTTAAAGGAAGCTGAATATCCAGGAACACAGGTTACAACCTTGGAGGACCTGAGTTTTCCTTAATTAAGAAAGAAAACTTTCATTAAGGACGAAAATGTATTAAGGATGCTATATCTTACTTTACAAATTTATACCACAACAATTTCACCTGGAAAATTGCCACCATTTCCTTCAAATGTGCATCACTTTATATGGTTTCCATATATTTTCACATCCATGATATCTTCCACGAAGCACTTTCTGGTTTATCTCTGAACCTTCTAAAATGTTATGACCAGAACTCCCTAGGAAGTGGTGGGATAGGGAACAACACAGCTGAATATACCCTAAGCAATATCGATAACAAATAAATAGGACCTTCTGGAGCGGTTTCTCCTAGATACCACGAAACAGCAAGATTTGCCTCAAATACCTTTATAAACCCAAGAAAAACAAGTGAAAGTCATCTGGCAGGTATAGCACTATCAAAAAGGAGAGCCAGGCAAAGAACCCAAGGAAGATGTCCCCAGTAGCAGAAACTCCGGTACTATCCAAAAACTTACAGGCAAGGATAAACAGATTTCTGTTCTCTATTCAAAAAGCAAAGATCGAAAACTTAACAATTATGACAAAAATAAAAGTTGAAACATTTTATTAAATAACATTTAAGAAATAAGTTTTAATTGCAGAGAAATGGAATATTAGGGTTATATATATATATATATATATATATATATATATATATATATAAAGTACAAGTACTAGACTTGAGACACAACTATAAATCTTCAACATATTCTTGAGTTATTTTAGTTTATTTGTCTACATCACCAATTATTTTCCAAATGTACATTAAACCAAAAATCACAGGACAGAATAAAGTGGAACAGAGTTTAGTCTTCCTTAACGAGAACCATGTGGCCTCTAATTAGACACTGCGTAGTCCAAAGACCTCTTATAAGGCCGGCTTGTTCCCAGGAGTGGCACTCCTGGCTGCACATTAGAGACACCTGAAGAGTTGTGGAATTTTGTTGTTGCTGTTGTTGTTTTGTTTGTTTTGTTTATTAATTCTAAAGTCTGGCCAATTAAAGCAAGCTCTTTGGAAAAACCTCTCCAGGAGATTCCAGTGAGAAGCCAGTCAAGTCCTAGCCAAATTCTAATACAGCTCAGCTTACCACCTTCAATTCTCTAACAATTACTCATCCCAATATACCAGCTGGTAAAGTTGAAAATTGGCCATGAGCAAGGAAAATTAAACTCTTCCTGTTTTGCTTTTATCAGATAACTTCTCTCTGTTCCTAATTCAGACATGACCCAATACTTTCTCATTCATGCAAATTGTAGATGATGTGTCCATGCTAGGAGGGCACAAGAAAAGCAAGGTGCCAAGTAAAGACCAGGAGGTCAAATGTGTAAGTAATGAAAGCATTTCTTCAATCATGTTCATCAGTTCAAAGCTATGAAGACTTGGTTCCAAGAATGCAGATGTTTTTCAACAAGAGCATTTGGTACATATTTGGCAGATGGCAAGATAAAGTCCATTTGCTTAAGAAGCCACTCCTTCTTTGATGTGGTTAATTATGACCTCTTGGGGTACATTCCAACTTTATCAAAATCCATCTGGGTACTGTTCTCTCTTGTAAAAATGCCTCCTGCTGTTTTACTATTAGTATTGCTTTCATGCCCACAATGTTCCTGACCCTGTGTAATCCCAGGAAGATGGAGTTCCGTACCAGTGGCTTGAAACCAGAAAAAGACAGATCCAACAATAGAGACATAAATGGAGGAAAATCTGAAGATTTTAAGTTTCATTTCCCTTTTTCTTCATCTTTCCTTTCTTGTCCATTAAGTCATAGGTTTTAATTTTTTTTTTTTTTTTTTTTTTTTTGGATTTTCCTCCTTGTTCTTTCCTACATTGCAGAATAGAACTTGCTGATTATAATGGAAGATATTTTTCCCAAAAAATATGTCAACGCACATAAAGAAAAAAGTGAAATTTCCCTCTCACCATTTCTAGTGTTAACAGTGAAGTGTGTGTTGTTCCAGACTTTATATTATGCATAACTTTCATTGTTCCTTTTTTTTTTTATAAAAAACCAAAACATTTTCACACAGAGGTATTCACGCAGAATGAATCTTACAAGGATTTTTAAGAAGGAAGCTTTACATCCACCTGGTAGATTCAGAGGAAAAAGAACCAAAAGATTAGGATGGGCACAATGGGGAGAGAAAAAAATTGAGACTAGAAGGAGATGAGAGAAAAGTCTAAAGCTACCAACGAATGAAGAATTAAGGGAAGACTTCAATTTAGCCAGGAGAGTTAAAAGAGACAAAATAAAATAGAGAAAAAAGAAAGATGTCCATTTTATTCTCAGTGGTAGACACAAAGCCTAACATAGTATGTGTTTAATAAATATTTGTCTACTAAATACATGATGCAAAGACACACTTCTATTATATACCCTAGATCAAATTAGTGCCCAGGACGTCAGAGACAAGTTTATGGTAGTTAACAAGAAATTAGCTCAAGAAAAGAATTTTGATAATGAGAAAATTTTGACATTTGAAACTGCCTTGTACATGGGAAAGGGAAAGAGAATATAAAGGTAAAGTTTGATGAAAAAGGCACAATAGACAAAAATATGGTTGATGATTCTGGCATGTATAGAGGGAAAACCATAAAGTAGTTGTTAAGGAAGATAGCCAGACAGGATATACTGGGAAGCACAGAAAAATGAGTGAACATTTGTGGGCCTCTCACATGTTCCAGGTTCCTTCAACTTGTTATTTTATTCATTTTCATATCAATTCTGTGAGGGAGGTGTGGTGGTTTGAAGCTTTATGTACCCCCAGAAATACATGTTCCTAAATTTAATCCATTCCTATGGGTATGAACCCTTTGTAAGTAGGAACTTTTGATGAGGTTTCTTCAGTTAAGGTGTGGCCCATCTCAATCAGGATGGGTCTTAATCCTATTACTGGAGTCCTTTATAAGAGAATGAAATGCAGACAGAGGGAGAGAAAGCCACCGGAATAAAGCAGCTGAAACAGAACCCAGAAGAGAAAGGATAGACCCAGGACAGGCCACCATGTGCCTTGCCATGTGATAAGCTAAGTACCACGTGTTGCCAGCATCCAGTCCCAGCGCGCCACAGTCTTGGGGATGAAGATGCCTTGATTTGGACATTTATAAGCTAATAAATCCCCATTGTTTAAGCCAATCCATTTCACGGTATTTGCTTCAGCAGCCTAGGAAACTAAAGCAGGAGGGATTAATGATCTTCATTTAAAAATGTGGAAAGTGAGTTTCAGAAAGGTTTTGTGTCCCACATCTCTCAACAAATAAGTAGCAGAATCAGTTTTCCAACCCAGATCTTCATCCTCGAAGCCCAAGGCTCTTACCAATTGACCACAGCTTCCTTTAGAGCAGTATGTTGAGGGAACAGGCTTATTAGAATGATACACAGTAGCACAGAGTCTTACTACTCAGAACACAGCATAGAGACCATTGGCATCACCTGGAAGTATAATCTTGACCCCTGCTCCAGAATTACTGAGTAAGAATCTGCATTTTAATAGACCCCTAGGTGATTCATATACACCTTAAAGTTTGGGAAGCACTGATATAGAACATCATATTCCCTAGAACTCCGCACCACCCATTTTGGAGAATTTCAAGAATGCTCTAAAACTGAAAAGCCTATAAATAGTGAGAAGCAACTTTCCATTAGGTCACTTGCAAATTGTGTATTGGATCCTCTTCACGATCACTTCATCTTTGTTATGTGCACATCGGATATCTCATGTGGTGGAGCAGAACAAATCAAGTCCAAAGCAGTGATAGCTCTGATTTGGCACAGAGTGCACCAGACTTCTCAACAGCATCCCTGAAAAGGCAATTCTCCACTCAAGCTCCTTCTTCTCCTTCCAATCCAAAAATATATGACAGCCAATTTCCACCCCATCTCTACTGCCTAGACATCAAAAACACCTCATAAGGTGTGCATTTTGTGTGGTGGGGATGGAAGTGTTTGTTTTGGAAACTCACTCACTGCTGGCATTTGAGTAACCAAGGCCCAAGAACAAGGAACTCATTCCAATGTTGTCCCTCCCACTCACCCACTAGATGAAGCTGGTTCTGGACAATTGGAAGGACAGAGCTCTCCAGGCTTCTGAGCTCTGTCATCCAGCTACCCAATAGCCTTGAGAAAGCTACTTGGTCCTCTCTGTGCCTCAATTGCTTCATCTGTAAAATGGGGCCTCACCTAGTTCACAGGGACACCAGTAGAATTAATTAGTGTTTGTAGAGCTTGGAGATTCCCTAGATGAAAGAGGCTATATAAGTGTAAATGATTATCATTATCATTATTATTATTATTACATAAAGTACGGATGACAGAATAAGCATGGGATTATATGTCATCCTCTAGGGGATGGCAGATTTCTGGATAAACACAATGTGCTGTAGACTGTTATTATCCACCTGCCTTTCCCATGTCTGTTAAGTAATGCATCATCAGGTTTGCTCAGCTAATCATGCAAAACGAAGTCTTCCTTAGTTCTTCCTTGTATCTACATACAAGATAGTAATGACTAAAGACAAGAAAACCTCTTGAGCTGTGTATCTCCAGAATCAAGCAGATCGTGCTGCCCATGTGAATTGTGATCATCTGTTAAATGGGTATGGAGCCAATTCTAAACCCAGCTTATCACAGAACAAAACTACCAAGTCAGTCCAATTAAAGGTTTGCATTTTCATTTCAGATATACTATGAATGAACATATAAATTAATGCTGAGAGAATTTAAAATCACTTCAGATGAGTCTACCATATGACAAAGTAAAGGAAATCTGAAGGAGATTAAGGGCACTTCTGTTCACCCTGAGTACAACTGAATCAGCCCTGCAACAGATGTTCAGTACTTACCATTTGCTAGGAACTGGTCCTATAGTAAATGTGTAGTGGGGCTGGAAATTCCAGGTGCCAGCCAGGCAGTGCTGCCACATAAAGAAACCAGATACTTTTGAGGGAACTGCTAAATAAGGGGCACCTAATGTTGAGCCCTTCACACTCATGGGCTTCACAGGATCTGTGAACTCCCTGTATGGCCTAAAAGCTTTTGTGTGTTATGTGAGTTTTCTGGGAGGTTCACAGCTTTCAAAGGTTTTCAGCAGATTCTGTGACCTAAAAAGGATTAAGATCCAAATGTTTTCCTCCCAATTAATTTCACTGTTCTTGAACATATGCAACTTCAGAACCCCTGAACCCCTCATCTACACCACTTCCTGCTATAGAAGTGGTAACTGCATCTGATATCATGGCTTCCCCAACAATCCCACTACTATTGACATCCCAGTCATTTTTAGGAATAAGTTCAATCAGGTCAACATTACCCATATGACTGAATCTGGTTCTGATTTGTGTTTAGTTAGGGGCACTTTCTTGTCCCAAGCCTTTCTACATTCAGAATAACATTTATTCTCTGCTGTCCAAGTTTTTGCCTAAGCTTCTAATGCCTGTTATTATTCATTTAACTGCTCTTTATATTAAATTGATTGGACTATCATGAAATTTGTTGGAGAGTGTTCTCAGTCTGAGAAAGTATGAATCTTTATTTTATTTCAGATAAGCTCCTGGAAAGTGTACATATGTTCCAAAGTAATCCATCAGAATTCACTTGGCAGCTAAGCAATCCCACCAGCTCCAGTTCCCTTATGTGATTTATGAGGCCTTTTCTTTCCAATAAAGTTGAGAGTACCTAGAGAATAGCTTCTCACCCAGCAATTTTTAACTGTAACTTCCTTGCTAAGCCAAAAATCAGGAAGAAACACAATGGAAAGCAAAAATGCAAGGAGTGAAAAAGATGGAGGAACAAAATCTCTCTGGAAACACTTTCTAGCTCAATGACCCTGCATTTTTCACTGAAGCAATATTAATTTAAATGCTGGTTTCTAATATAATCAGAAATGGTCATGGTGGCATTGTGTAGAATGAGGACTTTTTTAATTACACAAATCACCTTGGTAGTCAAAAGAGCATTGGACTAGGAGCTAGGAAGCTTGAGTTCTAAGCCACTACTTGCTTCTGGTGTGAACTATCCTTTTCCCATTTGTAAAATGAAGAGGGTCTATTAGATGGCCTCAGTTCTAAAATTCTGCATCCATGGATCTATAGGTGAGTCCTCTGAAGATCATTTAGGGACATTCCTATTGAGGTTTCCGGCTTCAGTAGCCACCAAAATCAAATGTTTATTGAAAAGCTGTTTTATGCTAGGTACTGAGCCTGGTGCTGGGTTTTTCAAGAAAAATAAGACAATGTCCCTGCCCTCAATGACTTCCCTATCTGATTTCCTACCATTAATATAATATAATATGATAAAACTAGCTGAATTGGCAAAGTTCCATGGGCACATAGTGGCAAAGGATGAGGCAAGGGCATTTAAGACAAAGGAAGCAATATATGCAAAAGCATGGAACGCCCTGCTGTGGTCTGGGAACAGAAAGAGCCCAGGATTTGCCTCTCTCTGTCTTGGTGAACCAGCCCAGGAAATCTGGAAGAAAACTCTCCTAGGTCTCATCTTCTCCCTCCAGCTAATCTGTCCCCTACTTCCTTAACTGTGGACCCATCTTTGTCCCTGCTAATTCTAGAGTCAAACAAAAGGCAGATTCATCCCAAAGAAAAGGTTCAAAAGTCCTTCATTACCATTTCTTCACTCGGTCAGCTCCATGTTGTTTGTGCCTAACGAGAGGAAGGGTGGGAAGACTGAGGTTGCCTTTTGCCCTTTTTGCTCCAGGGTGAAGAATTATTTCACTTCCACCCAATTTCCTGTTCAAATGTGTTTACTTCTTTTTGCATTGCTCAACTCCATGGGCATTTCTGGAATAGCTTCTTGCTCCTATCTCCGTTATCTTTCATTCTGAAATTTTTTCCCTAAGGGGACAGAGCCAGGAAATAGAATGTATGTGCAAAGTACATTACCACAAGTATTCATTTGTTGCTTTTCACCAAAGATAACAGGATCAGGAGGGCTTGCTGCTTAAAATATTTTTCTAGCAATGGTTCTGGATTTTATTGACTCACTCTCTCATCTCATCTCCCTTTAGGCCAAAGGTATGTGACCACTAGGCAACTAAGCCAACAGTACAAAATTCAGGATTCACACTCAGCTCTTCAACAATGGTATCAAACTAGCAAGCAACTGCAACAAGCCACAATTGTTGGTTAGGGTAGCCAATGCTATTGGTTACAGTAACCTCTCCAATAATTTGGTAAAATAGCAAATGTTCCCCTTAAAAAGAGTTCTGTGATCAAATAATTTGAGGAAACCCTAGGTTAAAGAATTTAAACAGTGTCTCTAGAAGAGGACTTCTCAGAGCCTTTAATGTGATAATTTGTTGTATAAATTTTCAAGAAAGTAATTTGCAAACTTATTAAACTATGAAATGCCCCCATTCTTCCAAAAGGATATATGAATTATCCTGAGAAACTATTAAAAATTTATAATCCCAAGCTCTAGAGGGTTAGAGTCAGAAGCAGCCTAGAGTCGAGTTTGACACCCCAGGTGGTTCAGATGCAGATGAGTATTAAATAATACTGACATGGAGTACTTCCTTCACAAGGGATCCTCAGAACATGCTTTGAGAAATGCAAATGCTGGTATAGGAAATTAACTCAAGGTCAGTCAAAAAAGAGCTTGTTTTTTTCCCAATATCCCATAATACTTATTCACATTAATTTGGATACATTTTTTGTTACAGCTGCAAGAGACGACCTTTTTAACGAAAAGGCAGCAAACTAGGAATAGAATTGAGAGGAGACAGCCAGCTATTGACAATGAGACATCCCAGAGGTTCTGACACGGAGAAATAACCTAGTAGAGGGAATACTATCAGTGCAAAAGTGTTTGTTATTTAGTTTGTTTATATTTGAGATATGATCATCCAAGACAGCACAGACTTTTCTCCAACTTCTTTACAAAGCCAGAGAAAGAAGAGAACACTATTTGGGAGGGAAGGGGGCAAGGTAAATTCCAACAAATTTAACTTGGCAAATTATCCTATTTGGTCTCAAGATTTTTGTGAACATTGGCTATTAACCACTAATATCTCTGAGTTATCAACAGGACAGTCAACTACCAGCAAATAAACACACTAATGGGATTTTGATTCTTTTGTATCAACAATATTTGAAATGGGTCATAGCTATAGAGAGCCAGGAACAAAGTGTTAAATATACACTTGGGTAGTGTCAAATTGGAGAGGATTCCTAATACACAACCAGGACCTCCTCCAGGTTCCCTCGCTAAGTAAGAAACAGCACCTCAGGGTGCACAATGCCAGGCAGCACTTCGGGTAAAATGAAATCAATATTTCAAAGGGAGAAAGTGCAGTGTTCTTAAAATGCAGGGTAACTATGTTCTAACAGAGTTTCTAGAGGCAGCGTGGTGATCTAATAGAGATGGTACTCATTATCTGAGGATAATTAAAAGTAGGTTTTTTTAATTCTCTTAAAGAGAATCAGCTTAAAAGGATTCATTAAAATTTCATTTAAGAAGGAAAAGAAGAGATCTTGTAAAATGAGACTCAAATCATTAACATAAGCTTTTTTCATCTATCTTATAGCTTAAAATTCGGTTATAAAACATTTAATGTTAACATTAGACAGGAGCAAATGTTTGAGTGAGGGCAAATTGGATAAGCCCACAGTGAATATTTTTAGTTAACTTCTTTTCAAAGATAGTAACTATAGGAACTCAAATATTTAACTAAAAAGCAACCCCCCCCCCATATCATTTTAGAATGATATATTTCTAGAGCTATAAAAGGGTCTTAGCCATCATGGAATTTGTATTAACAAAAGGCTTTCATACATAAGTTATATAAACCTGATTCCACTTGTAGCTTAATCCAGTTTCTCATCCAACTAAAATGCCAAATGCTTACATGACATTAAGGATCTTGTCTCTCCATCCCTTAGCAATGCTTTCCTTCTAGTTGCCATCATTCTTGGGCAAGTTCTCCCCAAATAGCCCCCTGACTACCACAGGATTATATTTTACTAGCATAACAACAAAATAAAATGAGAAAGCCCCTTTCCCAGTAGTTTCAGCCACTCATTTAAGGGGAAATGTTTAACAACTGGCTTTCTAGAACAAAGAAACCAAAAAACCTGGTTTGTAGCATTTGCCAATTTCCATGGTGTAAATATTCCTGCCATGGCCAAGTTCAACCTACCACCATGACAACACTGAACATGAAGTTGGGAAGAGATACACAGTAGTCCATTAGATAGTATTTCTCCATATAGATATCAATAATTTCAAGAGCATAAATAATATGAAAATACAGTGAAATATTAGGAAGTTGTGTGTTTTTAGTATTTATTAACTTTGTTTTTAATATATATTTGTTTTTAATGTAATTTATTCTATTGTAAGTTTATATAATCTAATTTTCAGTAATGGCTGTGATTGACAACAAGCTAGTAAAATCCCTGGAAATTTAACAGTTGGCTCTTGCAGGGCAATATGAACTAGCACACCATTAATCCCATTAAAAATCCAGGGAGATGGCCTACAGGAGTCTGGTTGGGTCACTTGCTCATTTTTAGATCCATCTCTGGGACCAAGGGGATGTTGTGTTTTGCTAGGCCAAGCCTGATCATGTGCCTGGGGATGGAATTAGGCTGAAAGCTTCCAGACTGATGATGAAGTAAGTGTGGTTCCAAATTAGAATAGGAGAGGGAAAACAACAGAAGCCCATTTTAATAGCTAAAACTCCTTACATATAGTTAAGTAGGGTGAGCACGCAATTTATTGTCCAGTTTGGGAGTAAAAGAAAATGCTAATAATTATATGCTGGGACCACAAACATCCACCAAGATATATGGCTGTCCTTTGAATAAGTAATCTAAGGCCCAGGTAGGATAACTGGCTGGCTCAGCATCACACACATCAAAGGAGTACCAGAACCAGGATCAGTATATTCCATGAAGATAGAAAAATTCCCAAAAATAAAAGTGTAGAATATACTAGTGGTTGACATGATCTGAAATCTATCTTTGAAAATTATGTTATACTTTCTAAATTTCAAACTTTCTTGTCCAATGTGCTAGCTCATCATGTAGTGCTGGTAAGAATATGGAATTTAGAGGACAATTTGACAAGACTGACAAAAGCCTTAAAATCTGGCATTCCCTTTGCCTCAAGAATTTCACCTCTGTGAAATAGCTTAAGGAACTAATCACAGATATGCACAAATATTTTACTTTAATGATGTTCACCGTGGCATTATTCATAAGTGAAAATTTTGAAATAAATGTTCAGGAGTAGACAAATCATAATTCATCAGTTTACTAAGCAGCCATAAAAATAATGCAGACAAAGGAAACCGAAATGACTAAAAAAGAAGTCCGTAATATATGATCCCATTTTTCATAGGGGGAAATCCTGACTGGAAGGATAGACCAGTCCAAAATGTTAACAGTGATAATCTCTACATTGAAAAATTGCTTTTGTATTTTTTAAAGATTATTAAAAATCCAAGCCACTCAACTATGGAAAAAAAAACGGTTGTGTTCTGTCCACTGGAATGTGTTGGCTTTCTTCATGCCACCATTATTGCATTCATCCTGGTTTAAAATTAGTCTAAAACTTTTCACTGGAGGTGAATCTATCCAGTGGCAAAAATAAAAGGGACGGGAGAGTGTTAAAAACACATCTAAAGAAAAATCCTAGAACAGTATGCAGCATTCAGTAAAAGGACCCTGATGTCACTGGCCCTCAACGCTACAATTTGCAGCTCTGTGCTGACTTTTTCACAACTGGGCTAAATTTGTTTAAAATTGCTTACGTTGAGAAACTGTTGAAAAACTGTAGAAATAGATATTAACTCAGATTATTTCCAAAAACCTCTCCTGCTTTCTCATGTAAAAGATGAATCCAGACAGTCATAGGCTTCCAAGAACCCAGCAAAAAATCACTGAGATTTGAGAAACTCTCCAAATACAGTTTGTAAAAGAGTCAAAGGACATAATTTTGAAATTCATTTGACCAGAGTAAATTGAAGGAACAAAATTAATGAAGGATATGAAACTAGGTAAATGAATTTCTTTAAAACCATCTAAAGGGAAAGTTTATGAATTCAAAATTAAAAAAAAAAATTGTTTTGCAAGTCATAATGTTTAGGTTATCCAAACTTATCTAACAGAAGGCAAAATATTGTCCCAGCAATACACGTACTAAGAAGCCCCCAAAAGTAGAAATCCATTTCCCTAGAAATATATTTATTTTGCCATTAAATAGTAAGGGAAAAGGTAAAGAAAAAACAAGGATACTTCCACAGAAAGCTTTGCTTCAGGGCCCAGATTTTAAAGTTAAAACTATTGCATGAGGAAGAAGACTTTACTCAAAAACTGAAAATATGGGATTAAGTGCTGGCTCTGCAATTTACTGGTGGCATGACCTGGGAAAAACAATTTACCACCTCTCTAAATCTCAGTATCTCCATTAAAAGTTATAGAAAAAGATAGTAACAACTATACAATTGTTGTGAGCATAATGACTGGTGCATATTGGATGCTCAAGGAATATTTGTGGAAAGAATTAATGGTATTTGTGAAATTACTTTCCAAACTTTATAAATACTAGTGCCTTCATAGCAATTAACACCACATGACACAACAGCATATTACTTACATTTTTGGGTGTTCTGCCTCCCTTCACTAAGTGGAAACCCCATGAGGACAGGAATCTTTTTTCTTTCCTTTTTATCTCTGTATATCCAGACACCAGAACAATGTCTGGTGCATCGTAGGCACTCAATAAATATTTGTTAAATGAATCTCTATGTAAAGATTAGGCAAGATTACTTGTGTAAAGCCTTTTACACAGTGTCCGGCACAAAATAAGCCCTTAATAAATGACGGTCAATACTGCTGTTCACCCTGGAAAGCATTATGCAAATGTTAGGGATTATCACTACTATCAATCTTTGATCCCAAATTATCCCCAAAAGTCCTCATTGTCCTCTTCTATCCTACTAGAGATCTTTGTTTTAGCTTTAATTTCGTGCTAATACTTCCTCACTATTTGTATCCCAAGGACAGTTGCTGAGAGCCTCCTGAAGTCAAACCATGCATATTTATCTCCTAAAATCTTTTCCCGTAAATCAATCCTTCATTCCATTAACGTTCTTTTTTTTTTTTCTTTTCCGGTGTCGTTTTCACCCCTTGGACTTTAAACCAAGGGCCTCAGGGCAGAGAAATGGTAATGGTGTGGAAAGGTTTGTGGGTAAGACTCTCTCTTTTTGTATAATCTTGATAACCAAGCTAAGATATCTATGGCAGGAAGAGCTCTTGGATCTGAATTACGAAATGCCTTAGCAACATGAATGCAATTTTCTCATCCGTCTCTATCTCGATCTTGGTAGGTTGTGTTTTACTGCACTAGAACACATCTTGGGAAAAGAAAGCTAGGGAAGACAATGTAAACCAACTTACACTTCATAGTAAGCAGCTGATACCCATCCCCATTGAATGTAAGCTCTGTGAGAGCAGGGATTTTTCCTATTTAGTTCATGCTACATTCCAGCACCTAGCACAGAACCTGGCACATAGTGGCCTTCAATAATCAGTTGTTAAAAGAAACACTTTTTGGATGAACTTTCTCTCTGCTTAGATTTCAGAATACAGAGCTTCTCCTGGACAGTGGAAAAGAATGTCTGTGAGAAGGGCCAGGAGTCAAAGATAGAGTCGTCATAATTTTAACAGAAAAAGATAGAGATGGAGGCAAGCCAAGTGCAAGCTAAGGGAAATATTGGTATATAACTAGAACAAAGAAACACTATTTGATGGATTGATTATTCCTTCAAAATAGAAGCCTACAGATGGTGGGACCATGTCTTTTTAGGCAGGATATAGCTTCTAATGAACACACGTGAAAAATAAGTCAATCAATTAGAAAGATGTGGATTTCTGTGTTTTGAAAGGTATCTACTAAAAATTGTCAACCTCTCTTAAAATAATTTGCTCTTAGTCACCAAAAATAACTGGAACAGAGAGGAAAAAAGTCCAAATTTTATGCCTTAGAGCAGCTCTAATTTTATCTATTTCCAGCTTTCACATATAAAAATGATTTCTTCTTTTCTCTCAGACAAGTTTAGTTGGCTTGATGCATTTTTCATGTACATTCAAACTTTGACAGATAATTAAACACTTGGGAAACTGGCACTTACCAAAGTGACAAGGTACCTTTTAAAACACTTTATAGCTACCTGAAAAGCTTCTTTCATCTCAGAAGTTGTGATTTCCTCAGTTTCCCTAATTGTTGACACCTCGAGGTGGTAATTAAAGTTAGTTCTGCTCTGTGCAGTGCTCTTAAAAAAACAACACAACAATGTTCTTTTCAGAGTTCTGAGTGTAAAATACATAAAACTGCATTTCCTTTTAAACTGGGTGCAATAGCCCCCAGTAAAGGTTGCATAGAGATTTCCTGTAAAGCAGAGTGCTGTGAAAAGGCACAGAGATCACTGCCACACAATGACACACATTAGAAATGAAGACCTAAATGATACACCTTGTTAACTTGTGCTGTGATTCTTTATCAACACCATGGAAACTGGAATGTTTCTTTTATTCTTCTCAACTTTCTTTAAATGACCACCCAAATTCCCTTAATACATAAACTTTCACTTGGCAAGCTTTCTAGAGCAAAATAAAAGAGTTCAGCTTTGAAATTATTTGACATGATTTAATGGGAGCTTTAGACAGAGAAAATGGGAGCCTCTTGGACAGATCTCAGGGTTCATTTCTGCAATGCAGATATTGATAACTGTAGAGGACCTGGTGTCTAACCATTATTGGTGGGAGCAAACAGGTTAGTGAAATGCATAAATAATAAATACATATAGCGATGGCTGCAAGAATATAGCCAAGGGGATAAGCCAGGATCTTGTCCAACTAACATTTCTACGGATGCTCTCCAAAGTTGAATACACATTCCCAGCCAATTTTGGAGACATTTAACATTTTCTAACATTCAACAAAACTCAAACACTCGTCTTTAAAAGCTGAGGGAAAAAAAAAATCTCTCACACAATAAAGCACAGAACTTTACCTCAAATATGGCATTATAATTAAAAGCATTCTACTGGAAACTACTTTCTACAATTAAATGTTCTTTCTAAAGCTACTGCCTACTAACTGTAAATGATCTTTGGTGGAGGATGGGGGGAGACAGTAATTACCGAAACATTCTTGTATTTTGACCAGAGTAATGGTTAGAGAAAAATAGCAAACATGGCAATGTTGTTGGTCACTGCATGTGCCCAGGACACTGCAGCTTACACACTTCATGCGATTGTAACTCAGAGCTTCAATCAGTCCCTTCACATTTTAATTCCAGTTTGATTAAATTGCAAGAATCGTAATTCGAAAGGGAATTAAGATAACAGTATTTATCTTAATTGTGCTTGATTGTATTCTTCACATAGACTGTTCTCTTCGTTAAAATGATGACTAATTGATTACATGACCTGCTACAAGTATCTGATGAATAATCAATCGATTTATTTAACAATCTTATTTTGCAATTTACATTTAAATAAATTGTCTGGGGAGGGGGGTCGAGATTCTTCCAAGAAGTTAAAAAATGAGGCTTATTTAAATGATGTTTAAAATAAAACACAAAGGCACTAAAATAATTCAAAATTACATCATCTACTTCACTTTCACTCATAACATTGTGATGACTGGGGACAAGGGTAAGTAGTGAAATGAAAAACGAAGTGAAAAACCAGAGAAACAAGAACTTGATAAAACAGGTTATTCCTATATTGAGACTCAGCCAGTTTAACTGCCTGATATTCTGACTTGTGGTTTTTATGTAGATTTTCATAGAGACAGCTAAGCTGTAGTGAAAGGGACTCTGGCATAGTAAACAGTAACCCTTTTTTAAAAAAAGCCTAAATCTGACCACTGGTTACTTGTGTGATCAAGTCACAACTCCTCTAACCCTGTTTCTCCCATGTAATATGGGGTTTGTAATTACAACTTCACAATGTCTGTTGAGGATTCAATAAGACAATGCACATGAAATGCTTTGTAAAGCACAAACTTCTGTGACCAGATGTTAAATTATAAATGAGGCTCCCATTCAGATAAATTGGGGGAAGGCTCAATCACAGTGCCTGATGCCTCACTCCCGGCAGCCTAGTCTGAGGGACTGTGAGCCTCGCAGAGAAGTGGGAGGTTCTGTTTGCTATAGAAAAGGTGAAGCAGCGATGCTGAGTGAGGGGCTGAGGTGGGTGGGCCTGAAAATGGTGACCCAGGGTCTTAGAGAGAAAAAACTTATCTGGTATTTACTATGTATCATGGATTTTAAAAAGCGTTTTATATATACTAACCTATTCATACTTTGCTACAACCATGTAATGTAGGTACCATCATGATCATCCCCATTTTAAAGATTGAACAACTGAGCCAAAGAAGAGGAGAAAACACAAAGTGATTCAAGGTCACTTGGCTCAGCAGAACCAGCACCAAGTGCAAGCTCTGTGGGCTCTTGACACCTTTTATGCCCACGCTGGCATGGCATAAGAAAACTCCTGAGGGTTCCAAACCTCAGGAGTACTGAGATGACCAAAGAGGCGTGCAGTCCAAATGGAGAGCCCCAGGGTTCTGGGTGAGGGGTCCTGGAGACTCAAAGCAGTAGGAAAGGCCATGGCCAACGATCAGGCATATTAAAGTGTAAGCAAAAAATGTCAAGGCAACCTCAGCAGATGCAGCAAGCAAAGAGGCCAATACCCAGGCTTAGGGCAGGAAAGACTCTTCACCTGGATCAGACGGCTGTGAAGTTGAGGTGGGAGGAGCCCCTTGAGAAAGGCAGGGAGGAAACCATAAGACAAGACATTAATGAAACCACGAGAGTCCCAGGTATCTTCAATTGGCAAAACCAAGTGTTTCCTTCCTAAAGGGAGCAGGGAAGCTGGAGACCAAGATCAGTTCATGTAGCCCAAATTATGTCTCAGGCTCATGAGGCCTGCCTCTAGCTCTTACCCTCACTTTTCCCTCTGCCTGGACTGCTATTCTCCACATCTTCATACTCTCTTTCATTCAGGTTCAGATGTCCCTCCCTAAGGAGATGCCCATGGTCCTTTATGCCTTTACACTGCTCTAATACACTAATCACCATCTGTTACCATTTTATGTATGGGCTATCCCTCAACTAGAATGTAAGCTTTGTGAGGATAGGACTTTGTCTCCTTTACTGCTTTATCCTCGGTTCCTAAAACTTTGCTTCATGTATAGTAGATGCTCAGTAAATATTTGTCAACTGAATGAATGACTGCAATATGTTATTTTAGCCTCAATCCAGATCTACTTAAGGTAACAGACTTTTAGAGCTAGGAGGGAACTTAGAGTGCAATCTAGTGGCTCCAAAATGTTTTTTCTTTTCATCAGCAGAATACTTTCTTCAAAGACAATAGCATAAAAAGTCCTAACATATATTCTTGAATTTTGGAAGTGACGGGGGGAGGCCCCTCTACAGAGAATTGTAGAGAACTGCTTGGAGACCTCTTCTCTAGTCCAATGGCTTCATTTTTCAGTCGAGGAAATTGAAGCCCAGAGAGGTTATATAATTTGCCAAAAATCACAAAGTCCAAAAGTTAGTTTCCATTAACCCCAGTCTAAATGAATACCAAATTTGCAAGTTAACACTTTTATCCCAGGCTAAGTGAAGGTTCTGGTTGCAGAATAAGCACCTTTGTTTAGATTTCATGTGACGGTTACTCTGCCTGCAGACTCCAGGAGTCACGAAATTTCCTGAATGTTACAAATCCAGGCTCTAGGTAGAGAGTTTCATTTCCTATTTTTCTGTTCTAATAACCAAAATTGGGCAAACACAGCTAAATGCATGATATGTTCCCCTTAACATTTTTTGCAGTTTCCCTCATCAAGCTCTTGCACAACCAGGATTCTAGCCTCCTCTTTTTGCTTTTCAGTGATGTTCCTCTCCACACACACCCCCAGTTCTCCCCTCCTTCACAGAAAGTTGTGCTGCACGTTTCACATCTGTGAAAATGCCCTCCAACTACGTGTTCTAAAACACACAATCACACACACACACACACACACACACACACACACACACACACACACTACTCAGCTCTTGCTATCATAAACTTTTCATTCAAGCCTTTAGAACCCCAAGTCTCCCCTTATTTTCTCAGTGTACCTTTCCTCCTTCTCCCCCAGTCTCTGCCAGGCCTGACTCATTTGCCACTTTACTCCATTCCATGGTTCCTGCAGATGGCAGGGGGGAGTGGGATCCTTGGCCATGGATACCGAGTAATATGTTATTATGGAAAATTCGCCTCTAAATGAAACTCAGCCATCTGGCAAAATGTGTAACAAGGGGATACCAAAGCTAGAAGGAAAAATTCATGAAACACTTGTTCATTTCAGGTTGGGAAGAAAGATAAAAACAGGCAAAAATCTACCCAAATCCATCTATTTAACACAAAACATAAAGTTGAACAGCTTAGATTCACCTATATTCCAGTGTTGTGTACATAAAATTCAAAATCTAGTTCTGAAAAGAAGTTTTGCCAAAATAAATTGTAGAGACAACATTTTTAATGGAGTTAGTTGGGGAGATAATTTTCACATCTGCCTATTATAATATGAGGCCAACATTTCATTGCTTTGCTCTTCCTAATTGAAAATAAAAACTATTCTATGGAAGATTTTTCTTTAAGTTCCTGGTTAATGCTTTTCAATATTGTAATATTTTAGTGTCAAAAATAAAAAAAAATTATCTAACATTCCATTTTTAAGACCATATTCTAAATGCTATCCCTGATTTTTAAATATTCTGTCCATGTAACCTAAAGTCAGAACAGAAGGTCAAAGAACAGAGTTAGAATCACAATATATCCCTTCTCATAAAAAGCTATACATCAACGACAATGAAGATTTTTCCACTTTATTTCCAACTGAGACAGAATTTTGGCACAAGGCAGAGAAGAATGTGCTTTATGAAAAACAGACAATGCTGCCTTTTCCATAACTTGGCTCTGACAAGCAGAAAGTTATTTTCTAGTAATGAAAGGACAAAATATTTGTGTTTAAATAATAATCATATTTGAATTAGTCACACCAAAAATTGGGATATGTCAAAAGCGGAAAAAGGGAGGGGTGATTATCAAAACAACTTTCAAGGCCCCCCTAACTCCACAGCATGTAAATAAGATGATAATATGCAAATTTTTCAACATTGGGACTTTCAAGAACAAATCATTCCTGGCTCCTACTAATGGTATGTATCTTTTGGAAGGACCCAAGACTCAACATTTCATCTGCCTGAGAGGGCCAGGATCTTTCTGTTGGCCACAGATTCCACATCTGTGAAACTTTGAACTTTGTTCTGTCTTTAAAAACGTATTTCTTGTTTTCCAAGCTACCCACAGAGGGGTTCGTACGCAGTTGTCCTGAGTTCCCTGAGTTCCCATCGTAAAGGGAAAATTTTACACTGTGCAGGGCTCTCGATGTCCTGCAGATGAGAGAGGAGGCTGTCCTCACATTTCTTGCAGCAGAAGCCCACTTAAGTGGCATCAACCTTGACTTCCAAATGGAACAGAAAGTACATCTACAAAAGTAAAAGTGGTGACATCTACATCATGAAGCTGAAGAGAACTGGGAGGAGTTTCTGCTGGTGGCTTGTGCCACTTTAGCCATTGAAATCCCTGTTGATTTCAGTGTCATGTCCTCCAAGAATACTGGCCAGTGGTATGTGCTAAGCTTGCTGCTGCCATGGGAGTGACTCTGTTTCTGGGTGCTTCACTCCTGGAACCTTTCATTAACGAGATCAGTCAGTCTTCCTGAGCCACGTCTCCTGGTGGTTACTGATCCCAGGACTGAGCACTGAACCTCACAGAGACGTCTTATGTTAACCTCCCACCTTTGCTCTGTGTGGACATTGCCATCCCATGCAACAGCAAGGGAGCTCACTCACTGGGTCTGATAGGGATGCTGGCCTGGGACATTGTGTGTTTGCACGGCACCATCTCCTGTGAGCTTCCACGGGAGTCAGGCCTGATCTGTACTTCTACGGAGATCCTGAGGAGATTGAAAAGGAAGAGCAGACAGCTGCTGAAAAGGCTGAGACCAAGGGGGAATTTCAGGGTGAATGGACTGCTCCAGCTCCTGAATTTGCTGCTCCTCCACCTGAGGCCATAGACTGGTGTGGAGGCAGCAGGTGCCCTCTGTGCCAATTCTGCCATTTCCGGCTGAACAGTGAAAGGCTCAGGCTGCAGCTGAAGACTGGTCTGCAGCTCCCCTGCTCAGGCCGCTGGACGAGTGGGAACAGGCCACTAAGTGTGCTTAAGCTGTTCTCCCACAGGCTTGTAACCAGAAAACGGAAATGAGGTTGTCAGAACATAAACATCAGTTTCTAGTTAAAAAAAAAGGGGTGGGGGGTTCTTTCCTGATTGTAGCTACATCATGTTCTTTATTATTTATTGTCCTCAGTTCCAATCTCCCTCCTCTCCCACACACCAAAAAGTTCCCCTCACGGAGTGAGCCCACTGTTATGAAGGAAAAAGGGAAGAAAACCTCCCATCTCCAAGCGTGATGAGCCAGTTTTTTACACTTTTCTGCCTCCCTCTCTCTCTCTTTTTGATCTGCTTCTTGGTGTAGTGACAGTACCAACTGGAAATGCTAATTCAGTAAATGTGGACTAGTAAAGGTTGTTTTGACTAGAAGCAAAAGAAGAAAACCTCACAGTTGCTCAGGCAAAAAAAAAAAAAAAAAGGTAGGGAGATTTCTCCTAAAGATACAGAGGTGACTCACACAACCCAAGGACAGGAATGTGGCCGCGGGCCTCAGGAAGACTAGGACAGGAACTGAATGGTGGTCGAGAGGTTCTCTGGCTCTCCTCCTGACCTCTGCCTCTTAGCACAACTTGGCGCTGCTTTGTCCACTGGGTGACTATAAAATGGTCACCCTTAGCCTCCAAGTCAAATCTGGACGTTCCTGTCTCTTAAAGAGACAGACTCCTCCTCAGCGTCCCAAGAAAAGGGGTTGGATTGGCCCAGCCGCACACCCTTGACCTAACCAGCAGTGACCCGGAGGGTAGGGTGGGGTCTATTCCGAGATAGACCCATTAAGGGCTGAGTGAGTGGTGACAAGCCGGGCCCACACAGGACAATAAGGACCCACCAGGATATTCACCAGTAAATGGGTCAGAGTGACAGGAAAAGAGAAATCTACGTTATTTTAGCCATCAGAAAAAATCACATATTCGTGACAGACAAGACTTAAATAAGTATAATTCACATAGAATCTCAATATAATAGATACAATGGGTAACTTTGAGGACATAAGAGGAAGCACTTTTCACCTCTTCTCAGGAAAACAATCCCTTGGAATTATAGTTTACTTAGAGTCAAGCTTCTTAGACGCTCTGATAATTTTCTTTTAAAACTTTGTGTGAGAGTTTAGGTCAGTGAGGAGGAGTATGGGAGTTCAGGGGGCCAGCTTGAGATGTAACTGATGTATACCAAGTGGCTCCATTGTTGACCCTCTGAGACCCAGGGAGAGGGAATTTCCCCTTTGGGCAGGGAGAAAGCCTGTGTCATCGGCAGAGTCGGCTCACCTCAGTCTGCTTCTTTGGCTGTGGTCCCTCCCGCCTAAAGCAAAGAACAGTTTAAAACCAGGCTCTCAGTAAAGACAGCTCCCACTATTTAACATCTCCCAGACCCAGAATCCAGCGCCCTGGGTGTTGTAAAGTTCCTGCGCATCTGTTATATATCACCACAGCGATGGTGTCTCCTAAATATAAACGGGATGTTGAGAAAATGAAGGGTCTTTGCAAAAGTGAAGGGCTCACAGTGCACAGCACAAGGCTCATATTGACATTACTGAAGAGATCATCCCAGCCCAGTGTGAAACAGGGCAAGGCCTTGTGGGTCGGACTTATTTTTTTAAGGCATGAATGGCCTTAGAGTATCTCTGGGGACTAACATGAATCCTAATAATGTATACTTAAAATATTACACATAGTTCTATCCTAGACTGCTAGTGTCTACAATTAGAGAAATTTAAATGGGAAGTCAGCAACTAGCAAACAGCATTAAGAGCTTAGCTTTGGGCAGGTCTGCCAGATTTCCCACATAAACTTCAGCCCACTCCCAGGTCCTGAGAACACTGATGTGTCACCTTCTTTCCCATCTGTCCCAGGATAACACTCACTCTCCATGAGAAAGACAGCGGTAGCAACAGAACCTTTCTCCCTCTCTGCCTCTCTTCTCCCTGTTTAGAACCTTAAATTTTACAGGAAGTGTTATTTGAGAGGGGAATAGGAGAGGAAGAAAAGGGAATTGAAGAGAACAGAGCAGACACTAGCTCATTAAAAATTAAAAAAAAAAAAATGTTGCTGGCTTTAAATTCCAAAGCAAAAGACTACAAATGACACTGCTAGTCAAGTCAATAATGAGAAACATGCCTCAGGATCTTGTAAACTCTGCAAAGGAAGATGAACTTGATGAGCTTACCTAACTTCTTGCCAAAGAGTTTTCCCAAGACTCTAGGACCATTTATTTCTGAAGGGAGTAACAGCTGCATATAGCCTTATTACATACCTACGAGACTTTAGCTTCCATCACTTTCATCCTTCTGGAGGGTTTACCGTGTTACTGAAATCCAAATGTGCCCTTTGAGAAACTTCACCCCTTCAAACATTCAGTCCATCAGTCTTTCATTAATTCATCAAACACTCCATTTTGGTATACTGTGTTCCAGGCTCTGTGCTAGATCCTGGGGGTGCAACAATGAATAAGAAAGGCATAGACCCTGCTTTTAAGGGGCTGTCAGTGGGGAGAGGAAAACCAATGGCAGAAATATGCATCTGCTGACTGGACTCCCCCGTGAAACTGGAAATCAGGCCTGATAGTTCCTAATTCTACTGAGTAGTGTGTGGCACAACATTTTCCCACCCACTTTCCATAGTCAAATGGTTGAAGAGTTGAAAAAGATGGCTTTCGTTATGATAATGAAAGTACGGAATATCAAAATAAAGTATCACCCAACATATCAGGAAAACCGAGCCAAAAACAAGTAAGTAAATCACAGTCTTCAGAAGCACTAAAAAATGAAATAAAATTCCTGCAAATGAAATGTTTAAGACAGTAAGAAAAAGGTTTAGGAATTAAGCACATACCTAAGAACCTGAATGCCAAACCTTTGGTAGAGTTACGTCTAGTCAACATATCGTCTTAAAGAATAAATTAGATCCTGCTATACTCTTACTTTAAAAACCTCCCTTAGCTCCCTGTTGCTCATCTAACAAAATCTAAAAAGACATACACAAATATTCATTCATTCATTCAAACAGGCTTTTATTAAGAACCAACAGTATGCTGTGATAATTTCATAGGCAATAGGAATATAAGGACATGATCATTGCTTCAAGAAGCTCGGTCTAAATTGGAACACATTTTTTAAAAATAGCTGCAATATGATGTCCTCAGAGCCATAATCATATGTACAAGGTGCTATGGAAGCACAATGAACAGAGAGCCTAACTCCCTCCCAGGAGAGACAGGAAGTAAAAGAAATCCTTACAGAGAGATTGATCTTCACATGCAGGATTGAAGGATAAGGGGGAATTCCTATAGTAATAAAGGAGGAAAAGGTAACACAGCAAAAGGTACAAAGCAAAGGGACTGAAACATGATTTTACTTATTATTTTCTTCAGAATTATCCAGGCATTTATCTGAATCAGTCAGCTGTCCCAGACAAGATGATCATGCCTCAATATTATAGTAAGTGTGAACCCCTTGTACACAGAACCTCTTGCAGATGTTATTTTTAGTTAAGGTGTGGCCCAACTGAATGAGGGTGGGGTCTTAATTTGGTTTACTGGAAACTAAGATACACACACACATATATCCTTAAAAAAGACCAAAAAAATAAATTTCTGTGCTTTTCTATATTTTTCAAAATTTTTATAATGAATGTGTTCTTGCATACAATAGAAAAATGGAAATAGAAGTTACCAAAACATTCCTTTTAGAATGGCCTATTGTTTATTCATGTAATATTTTTCTTTGTGGAACAATACTTTTATCAACAAAGATAAAGCATTCCAACCATATGTTGCATTCTCAGAAGTTAAATTCCCAGGAGTGGACAAATATAGACTACACTCTGGCATTTATACTCTCCCCATTTGGCTGATAGGGCATCTCCTTCCTGCAGCCCCTGTCTCCAAGTCCAGTGCTCTCCCCACAAAGGATCCCACCCATCTCTCAGAAGCCACAAAGGGGCCAGGAGGAATGTGTGTTTCTCCGACTGAGAAGAGGAACATCTGACTCCTTGTTACTTAATACAATTAAAACACTGATCTCTAATGTGGAACAGAGGTAAAGAATGGGTGGTTAGAATGAGAATGTTAACTTAACAGCCGTCTTGCAATGGTAAGAACATCAGACTCCATTTTATCTGAATTTAGCTGGAAATCTCATCGGCATTCTTCTGCGACTATAACTACAATATTATGTTTATAGTTAGAGAGTCCTATAGTGCACTAACCTATGAAACAAAAATTAGGGGATGCATTCTACATCACACACAAAAAAAGATGCTTTGCCTTACAAAAGATTCACCTCAAAGTTTTTTTTTTAAATATATGGACCCCTGTGAGCAGTGATTTGTTTGTTTGTTGACAGATCATTAACTATTTGACTGAAAGATGGGGTGAGCCCAGGGTGGCTTCAGAGAGGTGCCGCTGGGAACGAGAAATCCATTAAACGTGGAAGCAGAGCTTTCCGGTGTAGAATCCACCCTTCTTTTTTGCCGTATTTCCAGGAAGGAACTGCCAAGGAACCAAAAAAAGACTGGCAGATTAGCAAGAAAGTAATTTTAGTGCACTCCGAGAATGCTACAGTGAGTTCCCATGCAGAGGGGGAAAGGAAGAGGAGGAGGGAGTGGAGAGGAAGGAGGCTCCTGTAGCCCTCTGAGAGGGTGGCCCGTCCCTGAGGCAGGCCACGGCGGCCGCGGGCGAGTTGTTGCTCCCTGGTTGCTCCCAGCAGGTCTGCAGAGTGAGGACCTGTGACACACAGGTCCCCTTCAATGTCCAGCTCCACTATTGCAGCTGGAGGACATGGGCTCTTGCTTTGCAGATCGCAGAACACTCCCTAAGAGATGGCTTGAGAAAAGGAAGGCCCCCAAGGAAGACCCTCTGCCCCCACCCAGGGCTCTCCAACTTCTACTGTAATCAACATGCCCTGATTTTTTAGAATATGTATTTCCATTAAGGGAAAAAATGAGATAAAAACAAAAATAAGATATACCCAGTTTGTCTTCTCTCTTTCCCTCTGAATTCTATGCCAGTAGCTTTCTTGTTAACAAATTTCATGGCCTGGGTCTCTCAGTGGATTATCCCCCCCTCCCACCATCCCCCACCCTCCCCAAAGAACAGGGTGAAATGCTTAACTATGGTTTTCTGTTTCACTTAATGAAAAATTTAATTTTTCTGGCCACTATTGATTTGGTGTTGGTCCTTCCTTCTATAGACAGTGATTTATGGCCAAACTGCATGATGTGCATTGATCCAAGGCTTTTAATGTTTCTTTACAGCTTTTATTTTGCTACTATTCTGATAATCAGGGCAGGCAGGATCGGCTTTCTGATCAACCATAGGCTTGATTTTAGTGGCACTTTTAAGTGCTTTTAGAGGCAAGTTTTAGGATTAAAGAGTCAAGCTTAATCCTCCTCATACTGTAACTTGTACCTGAACTATTTGGTGCTGGCTCCAAATCTGAGTTACGTACTTTGGCCAACAGAAGATAGGGATTCTTTTTATGCTAATTACATAGCATCACTTTTATATTCCAGGAGTGGCCTCCCAAAAGCAGTTGAACCTGTTGACCAATTACTGCCCAGAACAGCTAAACAGTAATTACATCCAACCGAACTCTGCTCCTTTATCAGATGAACTGTCACATGTAAATGGATAACACTGAGCAATTTTTCCCAAATATTTCCCCATTCGTTTATCCAGGCCTTCATTTTTGGGCTGAATTACTTTGGAAGACAAATCAGGTTGTAGTCCTATTCAAAAGGAAACATGTTTAGCCCAGGGCAGAAATTGAGTTTTAGGTAATTTCCTCCCTTAAAAAACTGCAGGTCAAAGTCTATTCTTCTGTCCTTTTTTAATGGGACAGAAATTGTTTGTTTCAGCTAAGTATATGTCTTGAATTCTTTAACAGATAAAGAGCTCAGAAATGAGATGTTTCCCTATATTGTCCATAAATACTATGGAGTTTATTGTACATTAGTTAATCGATGGCCTTCGTGTAGGTATCCCTTTGAAAAATTTTTTTAAGAGCTTAAGATCCTTCTCCCTCAACAAAACAAAACAGTTCCTTTCTTTTGTGATAACCCCTTGGTCCTTGCAGGCTTTCAACTTGTCGTATTTTCCACCTTATTTTACAACTCGAAACAGCACATGGGGAAGAAGACTGAATGGCCAGGAAGAGGAATCAGAGGAAGTCTTGCTTTTCATTGTATATACTTTTTACCTTTGCATTGTGCAACATATGCATATATTACCTATCCAAAAATTAATAAAAGTTATGTAAGGTGGCATGATGGCAATTCAGAAGACTCTCCTTTATTCTGATATTATGCCCTCCCCATTTTTTGGTGAGAATCACTAGATTATTTTACTTTGCACTGTCATTTTTATAAAACCTTTATTTTCCAAAATTTAAAGTTAGCAACTCTATGTCATCCATCTTCACCTTTACTACTTGACTTTTGTTTTCTAATCTAGGTTAAAGGTTTGGACCATATTGTATCAGGGCATTTTATTGTAAATTGCCTCATAGCCTTTTTGAAATTGGACTGGATATATATACAAAATACACACAAGTACAAACACACATCATACGCATATACAAGGTCACACACCCCAATCCTTGGAAAGCTCCACTTCCCATTCCCTTACCTGCTGAACGAGGAAGACGAGGCCACACCCTGTTAATGGCAGATGTGGACCCATAATTCCCGGTCCCTTTCTCTTTCTGCTAACATTAAAAATACATTTTAAATCTATGGAAAACATTATTTGATTTCAAAAAGCACTATTGCATACCACTTGGAGAAACCTAACAACTGCAATCATGAAAGTATCTCCAAAAACCAATTTTCATCTTTTTAGGAAAATGAAATGAGCCCAGATATACTTTTTTTTTCCTTAGCAGTGCTATTTATATTCAGAAACTTGCATTACTTTCAGGAAAAGGACATTAGCTGGTTCCTTTCTCCCCATCATCATAAGCTAAAATATAAACTCCTAGGCATGGCATCCAGTATTCTTAAGATTTCTACTCTCCCATCTCACCTTTCAGCTCTCTTCCACACACCTCCAGCTCTCTACCATGCCAAACTACTTCTGGGTTCCGAAACCCAGATGCCATCTCCTCTCATGTTTTCATGTGTCAGCACATGCTGCTCCCTCCTTCTGGAACATCTTTCTTCCTCCCAATCCACCCTTTTCCAAGAACTCTCAGAGAATCTGTGCCTGGCCTCAGAATGTCCTTAGTTGCTGCTTCCTTTGTGCTCCCATTAACACACTGGAGATGCCTCTTTCAGCATTTATCTCACTGCTGGGTGAATATTTAATGACATTTGTCTTCCTAAAAAAGCCGTGAGCTTCTCTAGAGCAGGATGGCTGTCTTTTTCATAGTTGTCTCCCCATTGTGTACCTATCATTGTGCTCAGCATACAGTAGGTAATCACTCAATGGTCTCAGAAGGAAGAAAGGGAGAGAGAAAGCAGGAGAGGAAGAGGAGGCATCACTTGGGATACAAATAGAAAAAAGCCCTCCTTTGGACTATGGTCAAAGAAACTTTACAGAAAACCATGCAGCAAAGGCTTCGAGTAGGAAAGTGAGCAGACACACACTTTACCGCCATGCCCTTGTCCTTATAACTAGGCACGTGTATGGCAGCTACTACTTCATGGAACATTCTCCTTGCCCTGCGTAAAGGAGATAAGTGTTCCTATCTGCCTTCAGTACTGAGCGACATGTGGAACAAATTGGGTTATACTTATATAACAGCTATTACACCCAAAGCTAGAGAATCATGACTTACCAGCCCATGACATGCCCTGAATTCATTTTACAACCTCATCTCTAGTCTCTTACATCGGTTTCTCCAACTGTGAAGGGACAAAAGGAAAAAATAGGAGTCTGAGAGCTAAGTTCTAATACCCACAGTGCCATGAGACTGCGAGTACATTTGATCTTTGTTCTCAGTTTCCTCTTCTATAAAAGGAGAGATCTAAGTCAACCATCTCCCAAGGCTCTTTGAGATCTAATAACTAGGATTTCTTGTAAGAGCATATTGAGGATGTGGAATTACACATTTAATAAACATAAGATAAATCAACAAAGATTTATTGCATTTGGATTCTCTGCAGACATTTTACCAGGTATATAAGTCTAATATGAAGAATATAAAGAAGTCTAGGAAATGGTCCCTGTCCTCAGAGAGTCAGCAATCTAATTGAGGCTTTAAAACACATAGAAATATGCCAAACATTATGAAAGCACATGTGCCAAGTGTCAGGAGAGGGGTAGAGATGATGAAAAATTTAGATACCGCATAGCTGATATGCTCGCAAACCTCACTCATAACAGATCAAGGAGTGAATGAACCACTAGAATACTGACATTGGTATAACAGCTTCCCCAGCCTTATGATGCTCATAAATTGGTGAAGAAAATGATGTATGGTTGCCTGGGAGATATTTTAAATCAATTTCAAAATTGAGAAGAAAGTGTAATCCTCAAACATTAACCTCAAGACCCGAATAAAAATAATGACAATAATAAGAACAACTCACCGAGTGCCAGAAGTTACCATTAATGGGTATAAATATTTTGCACTATGAAAAAATCGTATGACTTAGATCTGTGTTCCACAACTTTGCTCCTGCGAAGAGCTCCCCCTGACAGCAGCATCCGCCTCAAATGTGAGGAAAAAATAGTATCAATATATTCCTGCAGTGGTTGTGACAAGAACTTCATTTCCTTTGGCTGTGTTTTGAGAGTCGCCCCCTCTTTTCTCCTCCTTTTCCTCCTTATGCTTCTCACCCACACACCCCTCCTGATTCTTGCACAGTGAATCGATGAGCAAAGACATAAACAGCCCGCTTTATTCACATTTCTCTCAGGCCCTGCTGACAGAACTGGCTGCCTATTCTAACCTATTTAAACAGATAGTAAGAGAAAAAGGACTATTGCTACTTACAAGCAAATTCCAATTTCAGATTAGATGGGATTTATACAACTTGCAAATATAGGAGGAGCTTGGGGCTGGGATCTTACCATCTCCAGTCATTCATTTGGGAAAAATTTATTCCAGATGATTTGACTTCATTTTTACCTCCTTATCTCTGTTTTCTTTCTTTCTTTTCTTTTCTTTCGTAATTTTTTGAGGTGGTTGGGTGGAATCTTGTTCTTGAATTGAATTATTCTGCTTCGGTGACTGAAATAGTGCTTTTTTTAGCAAGAGTCGGTTGTAAGTCTAAAACTCTGTAAAAAGGATTAATATGTTGATTTGAGGGTCACCCCAATTTCCACCACTACCTATAAGCTCCTTAAACTTCACTAGTCTAGAATGCAGAAAGCTAAATTAAAAGAGAAATTCACTGTCAGATAACTAATCCTGAAAACTAAAATACTGCTATTTTATGATTCTTTTGGCTTCCCATTTACCTTTTAACCTAATGGACTTAGCAAACTAATTTCCTTTATACATTTCAATCAATCACATCAAGAGTGACACATTATTTTGCTAATCCTTTAGGACAGTAATGTAGACAAGAGGGGGTTTCAGTGTCACGGTCAGCACAGCAACATAAAAGGCTAATTTCTGGGCCCATCAATGGCTCTTGCTTACCAGAAAACCACATCCTGGTGAGAGGGTACAAACCCAGGAGCCAGATGCAAGGGGCTCAAGACAGAGTGCTGCTTGCAATCCCTTTGTCTTAGTTTCCTAGGACTGCCATAACAAATCACCACGAACTAGTTGGCTTATTTATTGTCTCTCGCTTCTGGAGACTGGGTGGCAGCAGTCTGAGACCTCTGAGACCAATAGGGGAAAATCCCCCCTTTCCTTGTCCCACTTCTGGTGTTTGCTGGCAGTCTTTGATATTCCTTGGCTTGTAGATACTTCACTGCAATCTGTGCTCCTACATCTTTGCATGGCCTTCTCTCCTGTGTTGTCTGCTGTCTCCTCTCCCCTTCTGTAAGGACCCCAGTCGTATTGGATTAAGGCCCACCTGCTCCAGTATGACCCCATTCTAGCACATTTTAATCATATCTTCAAAGACACTATTTCCAAATAAGGTCACTTTCACAGGACCAGGGGTTAGGCCTTGAACACATCCTTTTGGGGGACACAGTTCAACCCGAACACCCTTCCTACCATTGGACTGCCTTATCTGGATTTTCAGAGTTGATGAGCAAAATCAACAGTTGCCTTTTCTTTCTACTCATGAAATGGCATGTGGCCACCATTCCAGATTCTGTCTTATACTGCAGAAGAAAATGGACTCTAATTCTAGCAATCTCTATTTGAAAGTTTTTCTTCTTTTTACTGATGGCCTGTAATCACATTGTTGAGCATGTAATTTTTTTCTTATGGTTGCTTGAGCCTTGTTTTTTTTTAATGCTCCACAAATCCTGGACTCAGAGTGGAAATTAGGGTGGGGGTTAGGAGTAGAGCTAGGAGCTGTGCAATTATTTAAATTCAGACACCTGCACACTTCCACTCCAGTAACAGCACTAGTGAGGGGAAAAGAGCTAATTCAGACATTGCTTCAAACATACTTGAAGATATTTATGCAATGTTATGTGCCATCTATAGAAGATCTTCAAGCCTGGGGCCAAAAGTAAGCAACAGTCTGAAGCTGGTATTATTACTTTTCATAGAAAAGGAGTAAATATGTAATAAAATCTAAGATCTAAAGTTTGAGAGGCAGAGGACTGACTTTCGTCTTCCTTTAGTGACTCCACTACAAGGGGAGGGGAGGGGAGAGGAAGGAAGGGGAGGGGAAAGCACAATTCACCCAGCACATTCTCAGAAAGAACATGAGAAGCCATCATGGCTCTCTCTGAAGATCTAAAGATAAGCTGCCAAAGTGAATAAATTAGTCTTGTGGGTCTCTGCCTTGTACAAAGAAGGCCTGAAATAAAATAGCTAGGGTTAATAGCTGTGAGCAAAAAGAACATATATTTTTTCTCTTTCTCTCTCTTTCCCAGATTCACAGGTATGTGAAATCCATAGTGTGTGGTCTGAAGTATAAATAAGGAAGCCTAAATCAGGCAACCAAAGAAACAAAATATCAATCTATTTTCTAGGGTCCGCCTGTCCATTTTGAGGGTGGAGGTCTAGAATTAATCTTGCTCCCCAAAGCAGAGCACCTGCTATGAGGCTCCTCCAAGCGTAAGCTGTGTCTCCATTGTGTATGGACACCATTGGATTTCATCATGCTTCCTAATTTAGCCACTGGGACCTGGGTCCACACTTGAACCTTAGCTGCTTTGACTGAACTCTGACACCCTGATTATCCCTCCTCCCAGGAGATTAGACCCAAGTCCTAAACTCCTAATTGCTGTTTCATCTAGCTCACTGCTTCACCTTCTATGGCTGTCTCTACTGCCCAAATGCCTGTTGCTGAGCTCCTTCAGACTGGGAGCCATACTAGCCATGGCTGGACCACCTCAGGGCAGGGGCAAACCAGCCCAACCTGCCCCCAGCCCACTTCCTTCTCCCCACCAGCCCTCCATCAAAGTTCCAGAATCCACTTACTCATTCAATTCATATTGAGCACTTACTCCGTTCCAGACACCATGCAAAGCACTGTAGCACAGCATTGAATCATGCAGGGCTCTGCTCTCAAGGGGCAGTCTAGTGGAGGAGACAGGAAATTAAAGGTTACAAAGGTCCCTGTGATAAAGGAATGGACCCTGACCGGATGTCCTCTCTCCACTCACCTTCAAGCAGAGAGGAAATGGCCTTCAGTTCTTATATATGTCCTGGGTAGGCTCAATTTTCATAAAAGATGATCAGTTAGCTCCATTGACTGCTAAACTAGAAACTTGGAATAACTGAGTTTTGCCCAGGGATTTTAATTTCAAGATCACTGCTGGCTGAACTCCCAAAAGCTGGTGAAAACTCTCTTCTGGAGGATTGGCTGAAGGACACACTGATTAGCCAGTCCTCTTAATAGAACGACTATGATGGCCCCCACCAGTCAGGCCCTCTGTGGGTCTCCATCCACCTCTGAGGACTCCGTGGAGCACAGTTTGCTCTGGATAGTCTAAAACTCACCGGAAGAGGGGAGATACCACCCCCTTGTTGAAATACCCTCTTCTTTTCTATTAGTTCAATCACTTTCTCCTGGGATCCTTCCTATCTCTTTGGCTTCTTCTTCTTAGTCTATTTTAAGAGCTTCTTTATTTTGTCATACAAAACCGAAATTACCATCTTCTTCCACCAAACCTGACTCTGCTTTTATGCTTTTAAGCCAGTTCCTGACCCAGCCTCTGACTGGGTCTCTCCAGACTCATCTGAACCTCCATCGCCACCACCCACCCCTTGCACACCATATCAGAGCACACCATATTTCAATTCCTTAGATTCGCCCACATTTGCGCTTACCACCTGACCTTTACACATGATATTCCCTCTGCCTTAATTGCTTGAATAAGTGTGTACATACACACACACACTCACACACACACACACACACACACACACACTTCCTTCTCTAGGTTAACTTATCTTTTAAGCACCACTTCTTCCAGGATGCCATCCTTGTCCCCTCCACATCCCTGTGTCTTGCCCCTGCTGTGCACTATCAGTACACTCTGGACTACCCCACTTTATGGCAATTGTCATACACTCTGTGAAGTGACTGTCACAGAGGGAATTGAATCAAATTACTTCTTCTGAAGAATGAATTCATTGGATTGAGGGCTGCTTTGAGAAATATCCCCCAAGAAACACATTGTACTCTTGAGGATGTTGTTGAGGATGTTGTTCATCAGGGGCTTTTTTCTGCTCTTTTATTCAGCAGTAGTTGTACTTCTTCTAAGAATAGAATTGTTTTATCTTAAATACTTTGTCAATTCTATAAGAATTATGTTACCCTTGTGATAATGGCCCCTAGAAACCTGCATCCGATTCTTCATGGGATGAATTTTATTAATTTGTCCCATTTCTGTTACTCATCTTTCATACCTACTTTCAAATTATATCAACTTGCTATATGTTATTGCTGTAACAATAACATTTAAGTGGATTTAAATCTTTTTTTTGGGGGGGGGGATAAGGCCAGGTATAAATAATTAAATAAATAAATGAAAGTATATAGCCATACGAAGATGAATAGGGAAAAGTAGCATCAAAATGGTAGAGGGGAGTAACAGTTAATACTCTTTAATTTGCAAGGCACTTAAACTCTAAACTTGCTTAAATGACAATAACAAAATATTAATTTAACCTGAAAAGTTGAATAGTAGTTTGTTTTCAGGTAGGGTTTAATCCAGGGGCTCAAACCATGCAACCAGATCCTGTTCTCTCCCCACCTCTCACTTCTGTCCTCTTTCATGATTTCTTCATGCTCAAGCTTCACATGATAGCAAAATGGCTACTGGAGTTTTGACTTTTGTACTCCCAGGTTTATGCTCAAAACACAAGAGAACAAGACGACATTGAGTCCTTTTGAGAATATATGAGCCATAGGGGTAGAGACTTTGCTTTAGTGTTGAATTCCCAACAAACGAGTGGCTGGTACATATGTGCTCAACAAATATTTGTTGTATATGTTGCAGTGGAATTCTTAGAAAACCCTGCACAAAACTCAGGATCTGATCTGGGTCACATGCTCATCCTTGAACCAATCTCTGGTCAGGGAGATCCAGTGTTCTAATTTCCAGATCTGAGTCACATGATCCTAACACCAAAACAGATGAGTCTCCAACTAATCCATGTGCACTGAAAGTGGGGAAAGGTATTCCCCAAAGGAAATGTGAAGCATTACAAAGGAGAAACAGCCTATGGGCAGACAAAAACAACTATTCACATCAATGGACTATCAAGAAGGTGATGCTTGAGTTGAATTTTAAAGAATATATAGGAGTTAATTAAAAAAAATAGCAGTTATCAGTGGGGAACATTCTAGGTATGTTCAAAGCACAGAAGCATGAAATAACTTGATACTTTTAAAGAACTTGATACTTTTGAATAGTTTAATATGACTAGAGAAAACAAGGTGTGGAACAATAGGAAAATCAGCTAGCGGGATAGGCAGAGTACAAATGTGAACACCTTCTAAGCTAATCCAAGGAGTTTGCCTCTATCCTAAAGGCTCATGGAAGCATCGTAGGATTTGCAGCAGGGAGTAAGCCTTACAGCTAAGCCCATACAGTCTATTAGAGGGTCAAGACTGATTCACCCTGGAAACACTGGGTGAGACTGAGTCTGTAGGTCAGGGAAAGGAGTCCCAGACATGGGTGAAAGAGAAGCACACACAGGGAACAGGAACCAAGCAAATCAAACAGACCTGGGAGTCACACACGGTCTTTCAACAACATAAGGTTCCTGATGATTTAAGTCCTGGGCTTGTGAGGATGTGAAGTCTTTCTTCTCTTGAAAGTACTCTTCAGTGAACCAAGAGGCATCCCTAGCATGATGTGTTTGGGTACCCTTTAAAAAAAGGTACATTTGTCAACAATGCTTTAAAAGAAAAGGAGATATGCCCAAAGTGAATTGATTCATTTATGAAAGGTATGGTGGTACCATGCTGGTTTGTAAGACTGAAGACAATGACACCATTCATATTTAAAAAAATAATAAACAGAAACAATCCGGTAGCCCACAAAGAATAATGTGTTTCAGAGCAAATAAAAAAAATATTTCATGACTTGAGGGATTTAGCATGTAGCTGGAGTAGAGAAAGGATCATGGGGAGTAGAAGCCTTATAAATTGGTAATAAGCAGGTGAAAGTTTCCACCTATTGGGTCTTTTCTGCACCCGTAGCAGCTCTCTTACAATAATAAGGATATCATTATCCTTATTTACAAATGAAAAAAGCCAAACTAACCATCTGAGGTTAACTTCATTACAATAGGCTACATCAAGTAAGCAGTGGCATGGATATTTGAATTGAGATCACTGTGTCCACACACCATCATATGTACTGCCCAAAGTAATTTCATGCTGAAGACAACCAGTGGTTTACATTTGCGCTTGATCCAGAAAGATGTTGCCAGGTATACAGTCCAAAGAGACAATAAGTCTCTTAAAGGAAAAATTGTGTAACCTCCATAGTGCCCAATATGTTGCTGGACATATAATAGATGCTCAATTAATAAAACCTTTGTGAAAATCACCACAGAATTATAACTCCTCTGATACCAAAATTATGACTTACCATAATAAAGTAGCATTTTCCCCAATTAATAGGGAGAGTCAGAGAAGGCTCTATAAATAGCTTCTCCGTGAGCTGCTTCATACCCAACTCTGCCCAGTTAAGACCTGCTACAAATGCCTTTTGACCCACTGAAGAGACTATTCTCACAAGATGTGGTTGTAGGAATTAAATGAGATTGTGCTGTCCTCTATTCCATCCTATTTTGATTCTCTTCCACTTGTCGTGCAGTTTGTTGGGAAACTGCTTTCATTTGAAGCGGACTGTTTATCCTTAAAGTACTAATTTTCAATCCCTCTGTGGGTAGAATAAATTATTTTTTTGTCAGTTTTCTTGGGTACTTCTGGAGGTTAGATGGAAGCTAAAAGTTTATAGCTTAATAGAAGCATTTGTAACCCTGGCAAGATAAACAGATACAACTTAAAAGGCCAACTCCAATAAAATGCTGAGGAACAGGACGGTCTAGGTTATTTTTCCCCAGATTCCCATCAGTTACAAATACCACTAGGAAATGGAGTTATTTAAAAAGCAACATCCTTATTTCCTGAGTGATTTGCACTCAGAGGATCAGAAACACAGCCCAAGTATCACGGAAGCGAGAGCGTTTCTATAGCGCAGGATCTGAGTCAGAGTTACTCAACACAGGACTGAGGCAAAACATTTCTCATGATAAGAACAGCTTTCTCCCCCTTTTGCCTTTAGATGCTGTTTCCTTTCATCTTCTTTTCATCGATTCCATTTTTGCTGAGTTCCCTTGCTTGGTTCCCAATGAAAATTGAGGAGACTTGGTGCCCTGAAAAAATTCTGAAACCGGAAATTTTGATTTTCCTTAAAGGAATAAAATTTGTATTGATCAGCACCCCTACCCCACCCACCCAGCCACACACACTCTCCTCTTTCTAGAGATGATAGAGCTTCCTAGAGGATTGTGAAGGGGGTTGGGAGATCAAGAAAACTCCAGCTCTGGGGAGACACCTGTTAAGTTGGGGTTGCCAGCTGCCGTCTGAGTCTGCCCTTTAGATCCTCAAGGTAATACTAACCACACGATGTGAGACTCCACTGATCGGGAACTGGAAGCAATGGGGGGTTCTAAGGTTCTAAGACAACAGTCAAGCCAAGGCAGAACTTCCAAACAGGCTGAGTCCTTTCAACGTGGGTGCACGGCGAACGTGCTTCATAGCCCAGCCCTGGGGAAGAGTGAAAACATGGAGAGTAGTCTGACCAATGAAACATGATCATCTTGCTCAAATTAATGCTTTGAACACGGCTTTAAGTGCACATTCTAACTAGGTCAGGTTCTGGACACTGTGTTGGGCTGAGTTTCTCACGAACACTCCCCAACACTTAGAGGTTTTCTAGGAGATGCTCCCGGCAGTCGATGCAGGAAACGGAGCGGCGTAGAGGCTGATTTTGGCTTCTGGCTCTGAAACATCACACCTTTGGCTTCTAGGCGGATCCTAGACCAGCTTGTGGGATTGCACGAGATAATATCGAGAGGGTCCCCAGCGGGGCGAGGTGCGCCGGAAAGAACCTAAGATTTTAATTAACCCCCACCTCCACCCGATACACCAAAGGAAAAGGAACCCAAATGGGCAACCCCCAGACCGTCTGATCAGAGGAAATTGGGTTTGTCTTTTTACCCCTTTCACTCTTCCTGTCTTTCAATCCATCAGGATTGTTGGTTTAAAAAAAAAAAAAGGCCTAAAATCGGGGGCGGGGCAGAGGCGACCACAGATCTACCCTTGAGAACCTGGGCTGCGCTTGGGTGAACTTCGACTAGCAGATAACCCGCCTCCAGCTCAGCTCCGCAGACCGCTCAGAAGCCAGTCCCCGCGCAGCTCGCCACCTGCACGCACCACCTCCTGGACGCGCCGCGGCTCCGCGCGGTCGGGTCCCTGCACCAACCACGCAATCCCAGGCGGAGCTGGGGCACACGTGGGAGCGAGCCGAGCGCCTGTGCCGGCCTCGATCCAGCTGCCCGGTGTCCGCGCTCCGCGTTTTCGCTCCCGCCGCGCCCGGTCGGTCGGGGGCGGGGAGCGTGGCGCAGTGGCGCGGGGGCTCGGACCCCGAGCACACTCTGTCTGCAGCCCGCTGCGAGCGCCGCCTCCCGCGGCCGCCGCAGCTCGACAGCGCGCCCGGTAACATGCCAGCCTCTCGCCGCCTGCGCTGACTTCGCAGAGAGGCGCTGGCGACTTGCTGCAGCCCGCACGGCGACTTTCTGGGCTCTTGATTCGCGTGCTGCCCATCCTCGCGCATCCCTGACGCCGCGGACCGCAGCTTTGCACACCCGCCGCTGCGCCCGGGGACCGTCCAGCCGAGTTCTCCCTTCCTCGTGCGGGGTGAGTTGGCAGCCTGGCCCGGGGCGGGCTCTGCAGAGGGGGCTATCGGCACGACGGTGGCGGGCGAGCGCCGCAGGGGAAGGGCCGGGGTTCCTCGGTGTCACAGCCGTGGGTCTGTGGCACCCACACTGGGTCGGTGCAGCAGAAAATAAGGGGGAAGGGCGCACTCGGTTAGTCTATGAAGACAGTGAAAACAGGTACTGGGGCCGCAGCACCAAGAGGGCTTCGGCTAGGCTGCCCGCATGGCTCCTGTTTGCTGCATCACATCCAACTCTTCCTTTGATACTCTACTGCGTGGAAACCCGTTCAGTGGCCCTAGAGTTGGGGCGATGCGGGGCGCGGGGAGGTGAGGGTGCGTTGGCCTGTCTCCGCCGCTTAGGATCGCCTGTCACCTACTGGCTGGCATCTGGAGGAAAGGTCCTGACTCCCTCCTAACGCTCTGGGGAAAGGGCCGATTGCTTTTGGGCAGGTATTTTGCATCATTTTTTCCTTCCCTCTCAGCCTTGGCTTTTTCTGAATGTAGCATGTATATGGGAAAGAATGGGAGCATCTTCCTTCCTTTAGACATGAAAAGTTGAAGAAACTAGGCATGTTAATAATTAGCAGGACCGGGATTCAGGATGCAGAAGAAAGCTGTTAAATTTTCATTGCCCTGTAAGAAAAACAAACGGCATCGCCAGTGATTATTGGCAGGGCCGTGTTATTTTTGGGACTTTGGGAAAATTGTCCACAGATTTTCTTCAGGAGGAGGAAGAAGGAGGGGGAGGAGGGGGAGGAAAGGAGGGTGGCTGGCACCATACTGAGTTCCAGCTTGCCTGAGGAGAATTCAAACACGTTTGGTTGCTGATTTTTAAAAGGGCATCGGAGGCAGAACTGCAGCCATGAATACGGTGAACACACCATGGGAACAACCTAAAGGAAATGAACACGTAAAGATCTTGCCTCCTGAGGAGTTCAGATGCATTTGTCCTTTAAAAAGCATGCATATGAACTTGCCTTTTAGGATGATTTTTATGAAGGACAACTTATAGTTAATGAAATAGTACCTGTATGTGTGTACAGTTTTGTCTACACCTCATTTTAATCAGTACTTCAGAGGGCTGTTTCTGCCATCAGTGTTGTATAATTGACAAGGTTCTCCATCAGATTCTTTTAAATGTAATTTTGAAGTAGAAGGAACTTTCATCTGTCCCTGCAGACAGGCCTAAGGAGGAGATTGGTGAGGGTTGCTGAATGTTTGCCCTAGTCCCCTCCAGATGTGTGAGCTCAGCTGTTGCCTGTCACTTAGGTGACAACTGGCCTTTTCCCACTAAGCCATTACCCTCAGTGAAGTGTCAGTGTTCAGCCGTCTTCTATTATCAGGAGTGGACTCTAGCCCCTTGGGAGGCAGCAGCCTTGTTTGGCCATCCCCAACAATATGTCTGTTTTCAGACTCTAGGAAGGGGGAAAAAAAATCCCATGACAGCAAGATAGATACATCTTGAATTGAGCACCAACTTAATCCAAAGATTCTGCTTTAATCAAGACAGCTCTGAAAGGATGATGCAATATTTGTCAAGCCTTTTTCTCTTGAACAATATTTACTCCCACCAGGGGATTTTAAACTTAAACAGCAGTCATTTATCTTGCTGTCTAGTGGAGCCCGTTCAGTTTGCCTCCAATGTGGTCCTAACCTAGGTGGCTGGGCTTGGCCTGGGACAGGAATCTGTCATTGTAGCCCAGCTGGAGCCTGAAGAAAGCAAAATACAGCACTCTGCTGGTACCAGAGGATTTCTAAGTGCCATCAACTGGTGAGTCAGGAAGCACAGAAGGAGATATTTTACAAGCTCTTCCAGAAATGTTTATGTGAAGGATTTAAAGGTTAACAATGCATATGCTCTACATATTAAAACTAAAAGGTTCTAGAAATAAATGGACATTATCTACAGTTAAGGTTAGTACACTTGATGATGAACTAGAAAATCTCTGGGTTTAATAGTTCATGGCTAACAAAGTGACTTATTCTTGTGAATAAGCCTCAAAAGAAAAAAATTCTGGATGGTGCATAGAAATAGACATAATGATATGAATGAATGGGTTTAGTCAATTAAATTTTCCATCCTTAATTTGGTGCTAATTGAGGATTTATCACTGAGTAAGCCAGTTGGTTCACAAGTTCTTAAAAGAAAAGTGATATATTTTACAGAAGTGACAGATTCAATCAGTTCTGCAAGCAGTACCAGAGCAGCTTAAAAAGTGTATCTTGTTTTTATAATCAACATCCATGAAACCAACATTCGTCTCTGTAATAATGGAGGTTGTAATGAGTCAGCTTGGGTCACCCAAATAAAATTTAATGTCAGCTGGGGGATAGAAGAGCACATAGAGGGTTAATAGCTGAGCTATTAAGTTTAGAGTCCTATGTGGGTAAAGTCTGGTTGTTCCTAATATCCTGTCCTTTCATAATTCTGAAAAGGCAATAAAAAAGTTAAATTCTGAAATTTCTTTAAGGCCTTTTAAAAGCAGAGATATTAGTTTTAAAATATGGCATCATTAGATAATTTTTCTAAAACCTTTTATAGTCACTTGAAAGCAAAACACAAAAGAGTTGAGTTCCAATGAAATGAAACAATAATCTTTAAAAAATATTTTCCACTAATCAGATAGCTCTTTAAATGACCTCTACCTGTATTTTTGGTTGTTTAATATTATGGGAAATGATTTTCTGAAAAGATTATTACTGGTTTTCTAGTTACTTATGCCCTGTCCACTATGCTCATCTATGATACAAATGTTGATGCCACTTGACCAAGTTAGACTCCTCCCTTTGGAGAAATAGCTTTCTCTTTTTCTCTCCATTTTCTATAAAATAAAATCATTTCTTTAACTCTTATGGTAAGAACATTCAAATTGCTTAGATCTGTGTGTAATTATTCCACAATGAAGTAAAAGGGTTAGGAGCATAAATTAGTTGTTTCTTGGTTGGTTGGTTGGTGATGTTTTAAGGGACCATTACTTCTTTTTCTTCTGGTCACAGAATAGAGCATTACCATTTTGTGCACTCATATCTTTAGCAGCTCGGTGTGAACAAATATGTGGGGAGAGGAAAGTAAAATAATCCCGGTGCCAAGTCCTACACTTGTTGCAGTTCCTCGAAACCTCGGACAGCATATGGAGCTGTCTCTCCTGAACAGAGTGTTGTGGACCAAGACGGCATCGGAGAAACTGAGCAGCCCTGGGTTTCCGGACTTTCCTGTCTCTGGACACACATAGGTGTAAGCACCTCAGCTCATCTAGTGTCCACACCTCCTTGTTTATAGCTGCACTGGACTGAAGTCAAGGACATTACTACGTGTGCATTGGTGAATGAACATTTTGAAACAGTGGAAAAAGCCTGGACTGAAATTGCGTAGAGAATCTGCACAAACCTTTATTTCTCCTCTCTCTCCTGAATGAGGGATGGTGGGGAGAGACATGCCCTACAAGTTGGAGCATGCTGATGTCATGACACTTCTGGCCCAGAGATATGACAGGATAATCAGATCACTTCCCCGGGTGCCAGAATGACATGATTTTTCCAGGAACCGTTCCTGAGCCACAGGTCCTCTGGCAAAGACTCCAGTTACTGGGGGAATCACACCTCTCGAGGAAAATGTAATAATTCTTACTGTGTCTCTGTTTTGTACTCTTGTTTTAGACTAAACTCTAAATGCATTTTGGTCACTTTTGAAGGGCCTCCCTAGGAACAAAAATGATTGCCCAGCCTGAACTGATTAGACCTTTCCAGGTTCATTTTCCTATAAAGAGAGATTTAAAATTAAAAAAAAAAAAAGCAAGGCAGAAGCCATTTTAAACATTTTAAAACTTAGAGCTCTAAACTAGCAAGCAGCTGTCATTTACCTTAACTGTACTTCCACCAACCCCCATCCATAAGTTTGGTCCTAAGTGATCCCTTAATGGTCCCTTAAAACATCACCAACCAACCAACTGATCAATTAAATTGAAGTAGTATTTTTCTCACTAGTTGATTTGGGATAAACTCTGGGGAGACATGCCTTTCATTTCTAGTGGATTATACTTAAAAAAAAAAAAAAAGTTAGAGCTCTGTTATTTCAGTTGTTCTAGTACTGAAGTCATGTACTCCTTTCTAAGATTTTTGTCCCAATTGTTGATTTATAGCACCCAACAGCTTTTACTTTGTGCGTGAGTTTCTGTGTTTCCTTCTTTTCTCACTGGGTGTCTGGAAAGAAAGATTTGTCAATAATACAGTGAAAATATTGCAGTCAGATGCAGACCCTTAAGTACACTCCTTGGTGCAGAGTGCTCTCGTTCAGCTGCCCTTCTTTTATCTAAGACACAGATCCCACAGCTCGCAATTATGGTCTTTGACTTTGGTAACAATTCTGTTTGAAATGTTTCCAGTTACACACAATATTGGCTCCGTGTAGCAGCTGCAAGCCACAAAGCATTTCGAAGTGTGTTCCAAGAATCAGGCTGTGATTGCTTTTAATTTAAATAAAGGCTATATGGTTTCCTGTGATGTTTTTATAACCACCTTTTCCTCCTTTTGGTTTTTTTTTAATCTAATATAAAGTAGCCACCACTTAATATGATACAATATTTGGCCTAATTTTCTAAGATGGCCTGTTGCCTTAAGTAAGCACAGTGGACTTTTCAGTAAAGGAAAATTTTAAGGAAACATGTATAGCAGTTTGGATTTCTCCAAAGAAGAAAAAAGTGGGAGAAGATTATCTGATAGCATAGTGTAAGTAGCTAATGTTTTCAAGTTTCTTTTCCTCCCCCTTTAGAAATCTATCACTACAATTATCTTTTCATTGGAGATCATTTGATGTGGTATCTTTCCTTCAAACTCCTTTCTTTCTTTTCGTGGGTCCATTAAGTTGCATTAAAAACATTAAAAGGGTAAAGAATAGTCAATAAGAATATTCGTAAAATGGGGTAAATAAAACAGCAAATAATTTCACCATTCTACAGGGATCTAACCCTCCAGATCTCGCCCCGCCCCCCCTTGAGGGCTTGAAATGCCTGAACACTGAAACCTTTTAAAACTGTAGTGCTTTAAATCTTTTAATAGCTACCTGATATATTTGACTTATTAAATCTGAAAATAAGAAAATATACACTATCAAGATTTGAAGTAAAAGGATTGATAATAGCTCTGGGGAGTTCTGTTTTCATGGACTACATGAAACATAATACCTAGAGCTAGAGGATATCCAACAGGTAAAGGGCTAAGATGGTCCTAATTAAGATGTGTTCATACAGGCTCTTTCAAACCTGGCAAAAACATCCTATAGAATAAAGTGCTTCTTTGGGTTGAACAGTAGTCGACTCACATAAATGCCAGCTTCTGAAACTTTTGGAAATCTTCCATCATATAATAAATAGTGCTGTATAATCCAAATTTGTAAATGCCATGTTTCATGTAGCCCCTGTAGAGACAGCTGAAATTAACCCAGGCTGATAGAGAATATTGAGATCCTGGAGGTTAGGTTACCACCTAAATCCCAAGTACTACTACTAACTAACAATATTTGAGCCCTTTGATCAAATCTAGGAGATGGTGTGAGGTAGGTTTAATATAGCAATCAACTGTGAAGAAGTACCCATCAACCGATGGTTAGAATTTTCCTTTTCACTCCCTTTATCCTTGGAAACTGTCTTTCAATTAAGCAAACCTTCTTGGAGGAAATTGGCTCAGCTAGAGGTAAAGTGAGGTTTAGGTTGTTTTACAGCTGAGCACCCCAGCCTGCCAGATATCTCACCCCACCCAGGCCTATTGCTATAGTGACAAAACCCACAGTAACTATGGTTGAAATAGAAAGTTTATTAAAACCCTTTTCTATATTGGCCAGCTCCTCTGCCTGAGTTAAAATGCTGACTTCTGTGTACACACACACACACACACACACACACACACATTACTCTTTCAGTCTAATAATAGTGAGTTGACTTAAAACTTGTTCTAGTTTCACAAGGACATTTTTACTTCTTTTGTTTCTTTTATTTCACTGATAAGTAAATAATATGGTAATCTGAAGAAACTCATAACTTAACTACAATTGATATTTCCAACTATATTATTTACAGGCTTAGATGACTTAATTTATGATCTTTAAAAAGGGCTAGATATTGTGTTATTTTGTTTTGTTTTAAAATATTCCTTCCAAACAGTTTAGGGAACTGCTAGATTTATGTAAGAAGACTGCTTAGCACTGTAATGTCTTCGCACTGTAGTGTTGGAATATTTGTTGTAATGTGTGTTAAAAAGAGATGACATTTTAAATTCTTCTGTGACTATAATTAATAAGTATGTTCAATGATTGAAGTATATGCATGTTACATAATTTTTAGAAAGATAAATTAGGGCTGCAACTGCAGTAGAGAATCACAGATGTTTCTTGTAAGAAAATCCATATGCTTCATAGGAATTTTGAACTGCTTTCTGATGCTGCACTTTTCTCGTTGCAAGGATCAGGTGAGTAATTTCATAAAGGTGTCTGAGTTCTTATTTACACAAGCCTTGAGAAAGGAGTGAAGGTAATCAATAACTTACCCCCTCCACACACACACACACACACACATACTTCGAAATGCTTTAGAATTTTATGCCTTTTGGAATGAAATGGGAGGAAATAAATAAAATATACAGAGAAGATGTTTGTTTTAGCTAACCTAATCATGTAAGTTCCCTTTATGGGCCTTCTATAAGTTTAAGCAGCTTGGCAGGCTAATAGCCGGAAACATGTCCTCAAGTATTGCCAGTGTTAAAAGCAGAACAGGCTTTTCTCCATATTGAGGAATTGGAAACATAATTTTTTTGACTTTCTGAATTTCAAGGGATAAACCAGAAAAATCACTCTTCTTCTCCCCTTCCTTACCCACAGAAACCAAAATTATTATTCATTGCATTGCTGAAACTAGAAACTGATAGGAATAATGATATTTGTGTGGGAGGGTTTTAAACTAGATTGACTTGTTGCTTGAGCAGGAAGCAACCAGTTTACCATGGTGTATGATGGGTCTTTTTTGTTATTTTTATGATTGTGTTGCCTGTGGATGGTAGATTTTTAATTTGCTTCATTTTCTTTTGGGCAGGTAATTATCCATTAATCCTATTTCTTCTTGAGCAGAGATTCAAGAGAAGACAGTAGTGGAATGATGTGGTTTAACATGTAAAAAAGAGGCACTGGGCTGAAACTCAGAAAACTTGGACTGAATCACAATAGCTGTGTGATTTCAGATCAGTCTCAGCCTCTCTGGGCTTCAGTTTCCTCATCTAAAAGGTGAGGGAATTCAGGCTAGATAAGTAAAAATTAACCAAAGACTTGAATCATAAGCATCTATGGAGCTTTTTAAAAATAGGAATACACAAGAGATTTTACTTTAAGGAGGTAGGTTTGGGGTGGGGCCTTGCAGACTGAGCTTGAATCCTCAGGTGATTCTGATGGCCACTGAATTAGGTGATCTTGGAGATTTCCTTCTACTTTCCAATCCCACTAAACTGAACTACCTTCCTTCCTTCCTTCCTTCCTTCCTTCCTTCCTTCCTTCCTTCCTTCCTTCCTCCCTTCTTTCCTTCCTTCTATCCTTTCCCTTCCCTTCTCTTCCTTCCCTTCCCAATTAGCTGCTTTCATTGTTGCCATCAAATACTACAGCTGTTATTTTGACCCAGTTTCAGGAGGATCTGTTTTCTGCTCCTATTAGTAGATAGTAAGCAGTATGAGGGAGAAACCACATTTGTCCACTACTGCATATTCAGCACCAGACACAGTGCCTGGCAAATAATAGACACTCAACAAATACAAGGAGCCTGGAAATGAGGAAGCATTTTGTTACTATTCATTAATTATGTGTTCAAATATATGCTCCGTGTTTTGTTTTGTTTTTGTCAACCTCAGACATGTTTCATGTGAAGTGCCTCCAAATATAAAGGTATAATTAAATTTTATTTTAGGCAACTTTGTTATTTTGAAAAATTACATAATGAATGCATTGTTTTCCTTACATCTCCAGACTTTTTGGATACTCCATACTGTATATATTGTATTTTTTCCAGACTAATGAGTGGACTTATTGCTTTAAATTTAGAGTTACTTCACCTGAAAAGGTATCTGGAGGTTGACAAAAAAAGATAAGGAACATATTATTTGAAAATGGAATTAATATACTGTTGAAAATGTTTATCCTACATTTCCTGACTTTTTGGGCTCCTGAATTTGTTGAATCAAAGAATGTCCAGCTTTCTCTGTTCATGCTAATATGTGTTAGTTTAAGAAGTATAACACAACCATATCACCATAAAGGTTTCAAAACTTATCTGACAAATTTACAACTTGATTACAATTCTAAGTCTTATTTTTAAACACCTTGAATTACAAAGATCAAAAAATTTAATTAGATCTTTACTACTACAAGTTTCTTGATAAATTATTTTTATGTCATTAAGCCCTTTGGTCCTTTTCAGCAAAAGAAATGCCAATTCCAGTTTTTTAAGATTAATGAAGTAATCCTTAAAGTAGCTAATCATACTTATTTTTAATAGCCAATAATTATTTTGCTCTTTTTTACAGACATGATTCCACATCGTATTGTATCTTTCATTATATATAAGGTGCTTTAAATTGTCCATGTCTATACTATCCAGAGGCTCATGTCCACATTGTATACAGAAGATACATCAGAGAGTTTCAATAAAATATGATGAACACAGTCTTAGTTTCTGTTCATGACTTTGGTACATCTGAAAGTTTTATTATCAAGCATTAGAAAATTCTTGGTTAACAGTTTTGTGGACATTGATTAGACTTTGTTGCCCCCCCTTTTTTTTCCTTTACGTTTTCTTCTTCAATTGTTGAAAATTTGTCATTATCCATTATTACCATGACTATAGATCATATATAGACTAAATAAAAATAACTTAAACCAGTCATTATTACTGCTGGCTGTGTCTACATAGCACAAATAAAAAGAGAAATATTGTGGTTATCTGGTTTACTTGATTTTTTGTTTTATGTGCCATCTTATGGGCTTTTTTGTTTGATTTTGTCTTGTTTTTAATTAAAAGAACTTTAAAAGACTCATGGTCCTAAAACCTGCATAACTGTCCAATTTTCTTTGAACTTCTTTACTATAGGCATGGCCAGTAGCAAAATAGCTAGCTCCAGCTCATTTTTCCTACTGTATGCCTACAGCCAAATAAAATAATCAGGGCCTCAGAGTGGAAATTTTTCCCTGAATTGTCTACTTGGGTTGTTTGCACAATGTAACTGGAGAACTGTCCCTTTTAGTAATTATGTGATGAGATACTGTGAGGCGTTTTAGTCAGGAAAAAAGATTAAGCTGTGGCTAAACAGAGCTTAGGGATCATTTGAGATAAACTGAAAGCTGGTTCAAGCTTTTACTTAAACCCTTAATATTTGTAGGTTTCACTTTCCTGAATTTCACAGTTAATTTCCTTGTTTTTGCTGGACTTCAAGTTTAAATAAAAGGACATGAGTAGGCACCTTCCCAGTATGGATTATGGCTCACTCCTTCATTTCCCATCCCTGCTCAAAAGCCACCTGGTAACAAAGAGGCCTCTTCCCTGATTGGCCCATTTAAAATATCAGCACCCCTGCCCACTGCCACCCAGCAGTCCCCAATCCCCTTATCCTGCTTCTCCTTTCTTCTTAGCACTTACCACTATCTGATAGATATTTACTTTTTACGGCTGTATGTTCTGTGAAGATGATTATATGCTGTCTTGTCTATTGCTCTGTCTCCAACTCGTAGAATGTGCCTGGCACATAGTAGATGCTTAATAAATATCTGCTGAATGAATGACTGCAAAAATCTAGGGAGCTAAATATGCCTCAAATTGGAACACCTCCCACCCCCAAATTTAATAATATGTAGTGCTGAGAAAGTTAGAGAGCTTTAAGTTTATAATCTCATTTTTGTAATAGTACTATAAAGTTAGCAAACGGCCACCCTTATTTTACAGGGTAGGAGCCTGTGGACCAATTTAATGTTATATATAAAATAAAGACAAATAGAAGCCAGTATTATGTTTTTGAGCTAACATTTCCAGGAAAGAGATATTTTTTTCTAGTTGAAGTGGAGTTTCTGAGCTGTTTTCCTCTTATGTGAATAAAGTCTGAGAAACATTATGGAGTATGAGAAAAGAAGCTGATCAAATATCCCTCCTCCCTGCTTTCCACCCCAAAGGGATCAGTGAAATATAAATCATATAGCAAGTGGATGCCTTACTAATAGAAGACTGAGTGTTACTAACAAGGAAACTGTGTAACTTCCCTCTTTGTAATTCACCCATGCTACTTTGTAATCTTCGGGAAAAAAAAAAATTGGAGATAGTGTCTTTGGACAAGTTTTGTGGGGTTGCCTCTTGTGTTAAAACAAGGATGACAGACCGTCTTTCATTCAAGAAATCCCCTGATTTAAATTCCAGGGGTGAAAAGCTAATCCCCTAAGTGATTTCAACCAGCTTGCTAGAAAACCTAGTTCCTTGAAATTATTATTTTAATATCTCAGGTTTCAGGGCTAAATTGGCAGTGAGTCAGCTTTATTAAAGAGCTGAGCCAACTTATTTGTCCAGAAATTATCATGTTTTAACTTTGTACTTCTTTAGTTTAATAAGACTAATACCTCCAAAATACACAGAGCCCTTGAAGATTTATCCATTTATCTTTACTACATCTCTATATAGAGGTCTAATCAAGGCTATCCCCAATTTACTGGTGGAGAAACTGCCTGTTAGTTCACAGCTCAGCTTCTTATACAAGGAGCTTTGGTTTGGCAGTTCCTAAATAAATTAATGTTTGCAGTTAAATATTTAGAAAGAAGGAAGGAGAGAGAAAGGGAAAAAGTAAGCAAGTGTTTGTAGCTTGCCTAAAATTGATGATGTCTTAATGTTTTGTAAATATCTCTATATTTGTCCTATATTACATACTTACAGATAATTCTAGCCTTTCCTACTGTTAACTAGGCATGTGAACTTAGAAGGTCACTTAATTTTCTAGACTTCTTACCCACTCTGTACTTCAGTTTCCACAACTGTAAATTGAAGGGCCTGAACTATGTGATTTCTGGTGGTGTCTTAAGCTCAAAAGTTCCTTGATTCTAAAATGCTGGATTTGAAGGTCATAATTTCAGGAGGATATATATATAATGGAAGCTGTACACAATTTCCATTATTAGTAATCTCCATTGGAGACTGATGGATTGGGGTTCAGATACAGTCTGTGTCTCAGAACCTCAATTTCCTCTCTTGTAACGTGCAAATAATAACACTCAGAATTCTCCTAGGTACCTAGTATAATGTCTGGCATGTCATAGATAATAAATGAGAGCTGGAATTATTATGATCACTCCCTAAGTCCCTCATTAGAATTATTTAACAATTTACTCAAAATTATTATTTTGAGTAAATATGTCTATTATTCAGGTACGTATTTTAAAAAATAAAACAGTCTCTTAGTCTATTTATTATTCAGTGTGACCAATTCAATCTTCAGCAATAGCTATGTTTTAAAGACCTAAGAGAGTATATACCTCCCCTTACCGAAAGTCTCATTTAATAGGTTATGTTACAGTTTAATATGATGAGCTGAAAAAAATGAAGTGATATTAAACAGCAAATTATTAATCTGATATACCTACAATAATGGAATACTTATATTCATACTAAAAATTGCAAATGTGAATTCAATGTTTATGCATGGGAAATACAAAAAAAATTAAAAAGTAAAACTTGAAGTGGTATGTTCACAATGATTAAAACTATGTTATTTGTGTTTAAATGCGTGACCGTTGACAAAATTGGAATTAATTTAGGGAAAAGTTTGGAGTTTGCTGGAAAATAACAATAACCCAACATCCATTTTAGTTACAGTCCTAATATATTTTTAAACTGTAATAATATTCTAATCTCCCCCACTTCCCAAATAAAAGCTGGTGTAAATATGCAGTAAGTAGTGAGACTCTTTCCATATTAATCTTAAATAAAACATGTTGGCAAATGTCACCACACCTACAGGCCTAGGTGTTCCATTTTAGCAGCCGTGTGAATTAAATCATTAACTTTTAAGCACATTCAGAACCTTAGATCTTATTCACATTCTAATTAGGCTGAGCCCAAAGTTACAAGCTGCCCACCAGGAAGTGCTGTACCATCTGTACTATATCTGAGAAGATCGAGTTTGTGAATTGTTCTGAGGAGCACAGCAATGGGCTATGAAGTGCCGTTCCAATGGGAAGGACTATATAAATGTGACATTAATAATCACTGGTTTGAATCTGGGTCACTTCAGCCACGACTCAAAGATCAAACGCTATCGGATACTAACAATTGTGTGAAAGTCCTGCAGGATGGCATTCCGTTTCTTAATGACACCTCTGGGCCGTCTCAGCAGTCTGTTAGGGGGTGTAATAGGAATAAAGTCGGACATGTCCCTTGGTCTGAGGCTAGCCCTCCAGGTTACAGATGGCATGCTTTTGCAGAGAGGTTTAGCTCACAGTAACTTCTGTTGTCCTGGCTCCTTTAATGGATGTACAAAACCTTTCATCTTTTGCCTCTTTACCGACTATTTATTCACTTCAAAGTAATGTTTGCTATTTTGCATATTTTCTGTCTTCTTCTCTCGTCTCTGGAAACTAAGGAAAAATTGCACTTTCGAATGCATGTTAACCATTTAAAGTTAATCTTTTCCATTTTTATTTCTATTTGGGGGCACATCTTTTTGAATGCCTGCAGTTTTCCAGGTACTGTGTCAGGCTCTGGGAATATTAACATCAAGTGAATGGTTCATGCCTTTAAAGAACTCACCATTTTGTAGGGAAGAAAGGCATTTAAGCATTAATTGCAGGATTTTGTGGTAAAGGCAGGAGTAGAGAAATGTACTAGAAAAAGTAATGGCACAAAGGCAAAGGTGAGAGTCATTTGTTCTGTGTGGATTGTTTCAAAGAGGAGGAGATGCTTGGGCTGGGTCTTAACAATTGAATAGGAGTTGGCCAAACCCTTGGAGTGGAGAAAGAGGCATTCTAGGCAGAAGGAAAAGCATATGCAAAGGCAGGGAAGCCTGAGACCAGCATGATGCTCACATGATGCTCAGTGAATTGCAAATCTTTATATTGGGCTAAAATATTAATTGTGCTCTTGGTCATGGCGTTTTGCCACCTTTATAAAACCTCAGTTTCAATCAGAAATAGATATGAATGTTGACAAATTTAATTGTGATCCTGTCTTTCTTCTCTGTGGTTGGCTTTAAGCTTCTGAATAAGAGCTCTCTGTTTGCCTCCAAGTGTTAACATTTACCTGGCCAAGCTATCAGGTATTTATACTATCTTTTCATTAATATGTTGGTACAATATGAATTTATTTACTCTTTAGATTTCAATTTCAGCTTTAAGTGTTTAGACAACATGGTATAATGAATGCTATACTTTTGTGGCATTTGCTTTAGTGCTATAGCTGGTAGCTAATGACTGGGGAGGAAAAAAAGCCTGACTATCACCAAGTGGCCTCCAGATGTGTTTTATTGGGTTAGTATCTCTGCTTTGTTGCAAAAAAACACAAAACTCTTTTTAAGCTTAAAAAACCTTACCAAGCAGAAATAGCAAACAATAGAGTCATAAGAGATGAACTATTTTTTTCATTTCCGGATTATTTCTGCTGTTTTTAACTGCTGCTAAAAAAAAAAAAAAAAAAAAAAATTATGATTCAGCTGGAAATATCCATAACAATAGAATTTAAATACTGTACTTTTAGAAGCAAATCTTGTTTCGTTGTTTTTCAAAGATATACTCATCTTCTTAGGTTGTAAAGTTCTGCTCTGTTTCAATGTGGTCCCTCAATGTGATTCTATGAAAATTGTGACTTAACATCTTTCAGAATTTCTACCATCTAGTTGTTCATTAAGCAGTCAGTATGTTTTCAGGCAGTCTGGTGTGTGATAATTTGCAGCATATGTGGCTGAACATGCCAATTTCAAAGGGCTTTACAGGCTTTAATTAATTTTCCCAACAACCAGATGCACTTCACTTTATTGATGGGAAGTCTGCAGACAGTGGGGTGAAGAATGTGGCCTGGTTCCTCTAGCAAAGTGGTTTTCAAACTTTTTTTGATTGCTGAGCACTTTCCTCAAACACAAGTGGATCTGGAACCCCAGCATAAAAAGCAAGGTTGCTCTTGTTGGGAGGCAGGAAGGGGGTTCGTTATAAGGTTGCCAGATTTAGGAAACAAACAAGCAAACAAGATACCCAGTTAAATTTGAATTTCAGATAATCAATGAATATCAATTTTTTAGCATAGGTGTGTCCCAAATGTTGAATGTCCCTCAAAAAATTATTGATCGTCTATTGAAAATTCACATAAGCCAGACATTCTGTACCATATCTGGCAACACTGAGCTCATGACAGAAACCCTCCTTTTCAGTCCACCTTAAACCAGTTTGAAAACCACAGATGGAAGAAATCTATAGAAATATTGAGAGACAATAATACATTTTTCTTCTCAGTCCTAAATTTAGAGAATACTTTCACTTCCTGTGGTATGTTAGAAAATCTCCAATAATTACTCCTCCATCCCTACACATGATAATTTAAAAAATTACTGCATTGGCTTTGCCTTCCATGTTTCTTAGTTTCCCAGTCTATAGAAGCAGTGTTTGTTAAGGCATCTATGTGCAGAAGCCAACAACTTAGCTCTTGAAAGTAAGGACAACTGATAATATGGTCAGAATTGCAGGGTGGGCAAATAGTCTATAAAGAGGAAAATAAATAGGAACTGCAGGTCTCTAAAATAATCCAGTGGAGAAGCACCTTCTGTGGGTTTACCCTCCTCTTTGAGTCTGTTTGGCATCCTTTAGTGGGCCTGGCTTGATGACAGTGCCCATTAAAATAATTCCGTTGTTATTCTTCAATATTTTAAAGTAGCCTTCTGATAATTACTCATTTCTTAAGCAGACTACTAGTCAATGGAGTATTTTTATTTATTTGGCCATTATATTTTTCAGTGTATGTTAATACAGTCTGATTGACAATCAGAAGCCACTAAGCCTGAGGGATTCCCTGGATTAACTGATAAAAAAAAAAATCTTTTTCTAAACATACAAGTATCTGAGGAGTCTGTCCTGGAATTATGGAAACCCAAAGTGCTTTGGATTGCTCAGCATGGGTGGCCAGCTAACTCTGTGAAGTTTTGTGTTTGCAAAAGGCAACTAGTGTTTTATTTCTTCATGGGTAGATTAGGAATGGGTGTGATTTTATTCTTTGTCCCGTTCTCAGTTTTTCCAAAATTTGCACTACAAGTGTGTTACTTTTAAAATAAGAAAAACAACTATTTTTGGTGTGTTTTAAATGTTTGTACGTTTAAATATTCCAAGAATAGATGAAAATCACCTTGGATATAGATAATTTTTTTTATTTGAAAATATTTTTATATTTTTGAAGTTCAATTGTACTGTGTAATCAATCCAAATAGTTTACACTTAAAATTTCTCTCTCATTCATTCATTTATTTATCCATTCAACAAATGCTTATTGAAGAAAATGATCCGTACCCAGTCCCATGCACCATAAGAGGGGGGATGGTGGCTAGGAGGAAAGGGAAAGACACAACCTGTGATCTCCATCCTTCTGGAGTTTACTTCATGGTGGAGATGGGCAAAGATGATCAGCCTTACTGGTCAGTGAGTGCTCTGATGCTCAGTGAGGGTAAGCGACTTTCCTGAGACTGTGAACCTAAGTCTCCTGGGTTCCGGTTCAAGGTTCTGACTCTTGCACCGTCAGAACAAGTGCAAGCTGCTGTCCCACAACCTGGACCTGGAGAGCCATCCGAATCCCTGCTGGTTTCTGTGCATAAAGCTTGGGACCAGTGAGTTTATCTGCTTCTCCCTGCATGGTCAACCTCGGGGATGTGCAAGCTGAGGCCTGGGATCCCCACCAGCTTTAGGTACAGCCTATATTTGCACTGGACAGTTTCACCATCCCATATGGGATTCATGGATTTGTTTTTAATCAACAATATAATGTAAGGTACATGGACATTTTTGTTTTTTCTATTAGCTTTTTTAGGAATTGTCTTAGAGGAAGAAATAGCCTTGAGTTTTATTTCTAGAATATATCTTCATAAAATCCCTCTTGCTGGTCCTTTTTGACTCTGAAACTCATACCCAAGCTATAAAATGGAGAAGTTCAAAATACTGGTGATTTTTCTTTTATGGTGTTAACAAATACGAAAACTTACATCTTCATTATGTTCTCTCTTTTCACAGTTCGAATAGGCTACATTTTACTCTTTACATTTCTCAGTGACCAGATGAAGGCAGAATTTGATGGGGGATTTGAGGGGATTTATGTGATAAAGCCTAGAAAGTTAAAGGTTTTGTATTTACTAGGACAACTTCTGGGGTCAAAGTTAAATGCACAAAACAATAACATATTAAATTAAACTGAGTTATCATTGATATTAACATGTAAATGCTCGTGAAAATAATCTTTTGAATATACCAAAATGATAGCTTTGAATAAGACTAAATGTTTTGTTCTTTATTTTGACTATATATATGTTAAAGTATATATGATTTACTGAATGTGATTTTTTTGTACTTAAGATGCACATTGTTATTTAGAAATCCACTGAAATAAACACAAAGGAATGTTCTTCGAGTTTTTACTTTGCTTATGAATAAACAAGATGTTTTCTAGGAACAGAAACATGACTGCCATTCAGAATTGCCTTATCGTAATTCTGTGAGCTGTTGAAATTGAATAAGTGTCTTGATCAGTTGAGCTGCCAGACGGAATTTTATCTAAACCCAGTACATGTTTCTTACTTTAGGGCTCCTATGAATTTTATCACAAAATCACTTCATACCCCATTTGGAAAGCAGCCACCTAAGCATGGAATATGACAATTGTTTAACAGTGCATAGTAAAACTTAATTTATGACTCGGGAAGGGAACTGTATCCAGTTGAAGCTTTGAGGGTTATTCAGGTGGGTGGACACAGCCACCCAGGAGTCTTGGCACTGCTCCAGTTTGAATTGGCTAATGAGCTCTAAGGCTGAGTCTGCTTGGCCATGCCTCTCTTGCATGTTTGCTTGTCATTAGCACAGTACCCCTGCTCCCCATCCCACCCCCATACCATGCTGGGACATTGATTTCACATTGATTCACAAAGGAATGCCTTTGGTCACTGGGACTCCCCAAACTGTAGCAGGTGTCCTCTGTGGATCTCTTATTTCAGAATCGGTGCCATTTATGCTGATGATGCCGTCTTTGAGGTGTACCCTGCTGAGCTGAATTTCCAATACCACACTGCTCATCTAAACAAGACACTTCATGGAGTGATGTGGTGCCATTATCAATCCATCTGTTCCAGAGATTATGTCACCACAAAGGAGTTAATTTGTCTCATTTTAAGGGTCATGTTTAATGTGTAGGTCAGCAAAGGATGATAAATGACTGCTTTTTACTTTACTTCATTTTTTCCCTAAGACTGCCCAACAGTACAATTTCCTTAACGTCACAGCTGGTACAATAAGAATGTTGTATGTGCTGAAAAAGGTTACTGTTATCTTAAACCTCAGTTAACGAGTCCAGAAAGTTAAATATAGAATGTCCTTAAACTGGCTTGTACCTAACAGGAAGAAAGGAGGCACAAGATGGCAGCTGAAACAAACTTGAAATGACCTTTCCTTCTGTCTTAAAAAGAAAAAAAGAGCAACAACAACAAAAACCGCATTACCTAAAAAGTCACTTCCATTCCAAAAGAACTTGGACCTGGATTCTGCTTTGTGAAAAATACAAATCTGAGTCATTATGGAGTTTAAGGTCATATTATTGGATTTTGTTTTTAAATTATAAATGATTTAATATATACATTAAAGGCCCATTGCTGAACTGAATTAATTACTGTGTTGTTTTAATGCCTTTTTTAGCTTCACACCTTAAATGCTGTCTGCTAGAGTTTCTTTTTACTCTTTAAAAAGTAAGAAAAATGATGGTATGTCCCTAAGATGGAAAATTATGTGGCTGTTAAAAATATAGATGTGTATGTAAAGTAGTATAGAAAGATATTCAGGGTATATTTAGCTAGGAAGAAAAGCAGATTATAAATTTAAAATATGATCACTTTTTGGAGAAGAACAGTATGTACCGTCTTATGTCAGTTTTTTGGCGTTTGGCTATGTTGGTCTCTGGGAGAAGGGATTATAGATTTTTTTCTTTCTGCCTGTTAGTGTTTTATTTGTTTTTTTCTACACCCCCCCCAGTGTACTTCATCTGCATTATAACAGAGTTTTTAAAATGTGCACAGAATATTAAAATTGCCTTCCTGATATGAGATGAGCTTCTTGAAAATACTGCTTACAGTCATTTCATTTTTTCCATCAAATATATTTGCCACCTTACCTTGTGTGCTCTCTCATGTTGCATAGTGAATATTTACACTGTGTGATATTTGTCCTTTGAAAAGGAAAAAGTGTGCCCCATTTTTTCAAAGTATACTGAGAATGATGCTCATATTAGCAAATTCAATACAGAGCTCATGGACGATTTGTATGTTTAATTCATTTTCTTTAGTTTCATCTCCAGGTTGGTGCTTACTGGACCAGATTCCATTCACAATGGACATTTATTAAACATCAAAGATGTGCAAATCACATAGTATTGGAAGTTACATATATTGGGTTGTACAGTTGGAGATGAAGGTTCACGAGTTATAATCAGTTTCTGTATATACTGTTCTTCATTTGTGTGTGTGGTGTGTATAAAAAGAATGCCTTTTCCCTCTGAAGATGATAGCCCTTATACTTCTTACCTTCCATTTTGGGCACTGATGTCCTCCAGGAATTAATGCTGCACTATAGGGTGAAGAAAAGTGTGATTTGAAGAAAAAGGAATGGAAATATTAAAAAATAATTTCTCACAAAGCTAAGTTTCTTTTAAAATTAACAACACACCAGAATCATAATTCCATTTGTGAAATACCCCAGGAACAACATAGCAAGACTGAAAAATTATATACCATAAGGTATATAAGCTTGCACAGTGCAATTCTATTCAGAAGGGGGCAGTGTAGACTTTGGGGGAGACATTATTAAAGAGCATGTCCTGCTCTTAAAAGAATTCCTAGCAGATAGATGGACTGACAGATTGATGAAGAGATAGATAGAATGATACAGCAAATGTTAAAATTGTTGGATCTGGGTATCTGGAGGGATAGGGGTATGTTGGAGTTCTCTGTATGGGATTTGTATTACTTTTTTAACTGCCCTGTAAGTTTGAAACTATTGCAATAGAAAAAAACTTAAAATTAAAAAAAAAAAGCATGCCTGGCACAGAGTGTGTATCAAATATATGTTGATCAGTTGGTTGTGTCCATCAGGGAGCATTTTTAGTATACAGCAGATCATTCGGATTGATAATCTATACATGCTATAAAAGTCCTTAAAGAAGGGTGCGAGGGCTAACTGTGCTAAATATTATTTGTTAAGGTATGTTGATCCCCCACAAAGCCAGTTTGGTTTCATTGCAAATAATTACTAAAAATAGTAATAATAATCCACCCCTAGCGTGGATATCAGAATAGCAAGGCGATTAGCTAAAGCTTTGGCAAGGCTGGCACAAAGATTCATCCAGTTCATTCAGCCTCATACTATTGTGCTCAACATGGTACTATAATCCATTTCTTTATAGTTTATCTTCTGCACCCTGAACTTTGAGGTCCTTGAGGAAAACAACTGTCTTACTTGTGCTTCTGTTTTTAGAAGCATGGCTATACTAGGGGCCGCAAAATGTTTTCTTTGATGAGTAAATAAATGTTTCTCAAGTGAAAATCCCAACTGGGGACACCAGACCTTGATGACAACTGTATTGACTCCAGTGAGAGTCACTGTCCACTTCTTTATCTCCAGGGTGTGGTTCAAAATAGCTAGGGAGGGGCGGGGAGGCAAGGGAAGAAGGGAGGGAAAACAGAGAGGCAGGGAAGAAGAAGAAAGAAACTCTTATACTTATTTAAAGCTTCAGAGTTGACAAAATGCATTCACACAGATTCTCACTTAATCCTCTTAACAAACCTACAGGATAGTGTCTATTGTTTCATTTTACAAAATGAAGTAGGTTCTGAGTGGTTGAGAGAGTCAGTGTGGGTCACACGGCTCCCACATGCTAGGAGCTGGCCTGGAATCCGGGTGTCCTGCATGGGCCCAGGCCTCGGATGCTGTTTGCTGGAGATGAGCACTTGGGGGACCCATGGTGAGACCCTGCTCCAAGCCGCATGGTTTTCCAACATTTGTCCTCAAACCTTCTCCACTGTTCTATCCTTCTAGTTGGTAGCTTCAAATCACCTTGTGATGTTTTTCTCAACTCCTGCTTCTCTCTTTCACATTCAACCAAAGTTCCATCTAATTTAACCTGAACATTTCTGGAACCAGTCATCTCCTTCTCTCTAAGGCTCTGTCTTTTGTCCAAGTTCACAGGTCTACTGTCCGGGTTCCTGGTCCCCAGTCTTGCCCCTCCACACTGCAGTGATCTATCTAAAATGAAAATCTGACCATGCCACTCTTTTTTTAGAACCCTTAAGTGGCTGTGCATCCTGTGTTTCCCAGATGAGCCGTCCCACCCACTCCTTTATTCATCTCACTCCAGTCTCTCCCTTGCTTTTAATCATCTAGCAACACAGGCTGGATTATAGGGTCCCACCTATTTCTCTTGAGGTGTCTCTTTGCTGGGGAGAGCCACACTCACCCCACACGCACACCTCTTACTCCCGCCCGTTTTAGATGAATATAGTAGTCCCAGAGTCAGACTTTGAAACTGGAGACTTACAAAAAAGTAATCCAAGCTCCCCAGAAGGCTCTCCTGGAAGTCTTTTAGCCCAGTCCTTCTCCAGCATGCTCTCCTTACCAGCCTCTACGATCCTGAAGTCAGCACTGGTTTAAAAAGAGAAAGGAAGTTAGAAAAACTGGGTATGGGTGAAAAGCAATTAATAAAGCAGCAGATGTAAACAAACACATGTAACAAGTGAATAAAACTAGAGGGTTGGCCAGGCCAATCCACTGAGGAGTATGTGTTTGGTTGTCCAGGCAGTGAGCCCATAAAAAATTTCTCTTTTTGTGTACCATTTCCATATCCATGTGTCTACAAAAGGATTCCATCGTATATTTCATGCTGCTTTACGTAATGCCAGTTCATCATGGTCTTAATGACCTTTGGAAGAGTACCACTTTGGGATTGGGATGGGGGTGGAGGTATGTGAGATGGGACAGTGGCTTCCCTCCCCTCCTCCATTCTTCCCCCCAACACCCCCAAACTGATCCCCTTCTAGAAAGAGAAGTACTTCCTAAGTTTCTCGGCTCTTAAGGTGGTCCCAGACATTTCCTTCCCTCCACCGGCTCTCACTCATCCATCCACTGCCCTGGGCTGACCCAAGTTTGGAAGCATCTGCTGAGAACTTTCAAAGCTGATGGCCGCCCCAGCTTGCTCTCTCCTCTTGGACATCACCCCAGCCCTGCTGTGCCCAGAACACTGGTGATCTCCAGAGGCAACTTAGATTTCAGTGACTCTGGGAAAACCCCAATTAAAATATTTATATTTGTATTTGTCCTCGACTACACTGATTCAGGTATTTACAAATAATATTTTTAAACATGGGACATCTGTGCTAACTCATTTTTTAGGAGTCTTTGTTTACTTTTCAGTTTGCTTGGGCTTATGTTCCTGCCCAAAATTAAATGTATTTAAATCAATGCAAATTAAATGCAAGTTAATCCCTTTTGCAATAACTAAATTATTATTCCTTATTACCAGTTACACTCTACATTCAGATACTTTATAGTAACCTTTTGCTTTTGCTTACATTCTACTAGGACTTTGGAATCCAAATGATTCTGAGATAGACAAAAAAAAAAAAAAGACATCCTCTTACAAGTAGGTTTTACACAGATATTTCTCTGAATACTTCATTGATGTTTGGGAAATGTCAGTAATACTTTACTGATGTTTGGGAAATGTCAGTATTCCTAGATTTTAAGATATGACCGTAGGAAAGATTTCTATAGTGTTTGGGAAAGAGGAGCTTTTCATAGTGGGGAGAAAGATGACAGGATGAGTCAGCGTTTCTTTGTTATTTCACTTTAAAAACTGCTCTGTATTTACGATGAGCTTACATCCTGGGTTATGCCCACTGTCCCAATGTAATTATTAATTACACACCTTGCACTCTAAAAGGATCCTGTTCTGCAAGATACATTATATGTACTCCCTGTCTATATTCTATTTAATTATCAAACTATTGAGCAGGGTTTTTCATTCTCTATAATTAAGTCTTTCAAAAAAAATGATTGGACTTTAAAAAACTCCAATATCCATGTAGTTTGGGAAAGAAGTTGGCATTCTTACTCATCTTGCTTAAACTCTGCTTGCTACAGGCAAGTTTCTCTATGTGGCAGTAACTTAGTTTTTTATCTTTCAGAACCTGGAATTGTTCTGATCACAATTAAAAAATTTTAATTAAATCAGGTGAAATCTGAATGCAAGCTATGTCTTTGTTGGTGATCTAGTGTTTCTGTGCAGTGACTTCCATCAAGCTAATTTAGCAGTAAACGTTCTTCCCCCTTTATATAAACAATTTTTTTTTCTTCTTTTCCTTCTGTGATTTAGGGTGTTGAAGCTGCTCTTTATATAAGGAGAATGTTTCCATCTCTTTTCCACTTAATGAGGTGGATATTTAAATTTTATCTACCTGTGGATCTTTTGCCTTGCTTTGATTCTCCCTTGTCTGTTGTTATTGAGTCCTTACATCTTCAGTTTTTCTTTTTTTCATTCTTTTGCTTGTTTGTTTTCATTTCTTTCATTGCTAGTTCTACTTTTTCTTTTCTTACTTGTTTTTAAGATCGTTTCCACAGGGGCTTTGTTTCAGGGTTTACTGTAGATAGTAGTTTATCAGATGATTTCAAGTACATTGCAAGTACATTAGCAACTTTTCTTAAGCTCCTTAGTTCTAATATAGAAATAATTTATTTTGAGCCTGCCTTTTAAAAAATGTTAACATCATTTACGTCCTCAAATTGAATTTCATTGTCTTTATACAATGTAGTTTCTTTATACAAAGAGGTTTAGCTCCCCCCCATCTTTCCCTTTGTAATATTATCAAGTTAACATGTAGAATTTAATTTCCAATACAATGATGAGATAAGGTATCTTTGCCTTTTGATTGATTTGAAAAATGGGTGAGACATTGCATTTTCAACTTGGAGCAGCCAGTGACTGTGACAAATTTCCAGAGCAGTTTTGAATTAGTGATATATTTTGACCATTCTTAGAGGTGATTTTTAATAATTACTGTACAAAAGCATTGACTTGTTATTAAAAAAGGATGTCTATAAGATAAATTTCATTTTACACTCTGATGAAGTCTCTAGTGAGGATTTTTAACATGTATATTAGGCTGCAATTAAAAACCATTTGGGGGACTTCTAAAAATATGACCTCTAAAGTTCAACCAAATTAATTTTTAACAGAATGCAGTTAACCACCTAAAATGAATAAAGTATTTGAAAACACTCATACACAGAAAAAAATAAAAATGCCATCAGTAAGCTATTCTATGACTATTATAAAATCCACACATTGAATCGAGTATTCTGGAGAAAAACTTGGGTGGAGTAATAGGAAAGGTTGTCAGAACAAAGAAGGTCAGAGAAGTAACTGGGAGTGGTTGGAAAGGGCTTTCTTAACGAAAAATGCTTATTTCTGCTTGAAGCTTAAAAAAAATTTTTTTAATGGATCTATGCCTCACAAACACACAAAAGGAAAACAGAATAAAGGTTATTACTGAATATATGATACCACTGTTGTCTCAATTTTCACTATCTTGCTATAACAGATGACAGTTCATTATTAGGGGGAGACATTTGAAGGATGTTGGTTTGATAAAGTATAAACCTTAAGCAACTTCCCTAACATGATCTTTCTAATATCTTCAAAAAATTTTCTAAGGCTTATCTCATTCTAATCTTGTCTGGCAGTGTGACAAATGCCTCAGGGAAGTGGGAAGGATATAACCTGTCTTCAGAGATTTATAGCATTTCAGGCATCACAAATCCTGTAAGACATTTTTGTTCTTTCTAAAGATAGGACCCTATTTTAATATTATTCTATTATTAACAAAGGTTAGCAATATCATTACTAGTTATCAGAATTTCCGATAGTACATTGTGTTTCTTGCATGAAGGTGGTGCTTCTGACCTGCTAAAATCAAGGAGATGTTTCTTGCAGAATCAGAACTAATTGCTGTAGATGTACATCCATTCTTGCCTTACCTTCCTTGTAAACAGTGAAGGGCCGTTTGGGATAGCTGTCCAGAGTTGGGGTACTGGCTTCAGCCATAACAAAGAGCATTGGTAACTAAATAGCTGCCTAGGCCACAATAAAATACAGAAATAATAAATGCTTACCGTAATGGAAATTTGGATCATACTCTCCCTCTTTCCCTCTCTGTCTCCCTCTCTGTCTCACTCTCTTTCTCTGATTTTGTTTTCACACTGTCCAACAAATAGTCTATAACAATAGAAACGGTGTAAAAAGTTTGAATACTGACTTCATAGTTTAAGAATATCTGAATGTTGAAAGGAGATTTCCCATTTTATCTGTGATATCTTTAAAGTTTAATTCTCCATCTTAAGTTTGAAGAGATGGTTTCTGCTTATTTCTTTTCCAGGGTATATAGCACTAATGTTCAGCACATTAATTCTGTGAAATAATGTTTAGGGAACATGGATAAAATTGTTTTGTTTGCCTATGACTTTTTGTATTGTATAAAATCCTTCAGCACAGGCTCCAAACTTCACACCTAGCTTCCGCTGCTTTGGGGACTTGATAAAGATGTGTTTAAATATAGTCATTCAAATCAGGTAAAATCAATGCTGGAGCTGAGGGGCAGGTAAATTGCCTATATCTAGAAAAGAAGAGACCAGACATATTCCTTAGCATAGAAGGTCTTGAGTAGGTTTTATTTTGGTACATTTTCATTAGGAAGGTACATTTAAGCAACTTGACATCAAAATAGTGCTTCTGATTTTGAGGCTCTCTGACAGCTCAAATGGATTAAGTGGATTAATGTTATTTTATAAAAGCCACCAGGAAACGGTTGGAAACAAGATATGATAGCAAGGACAAGGAGAAAGAAGTAATTTCTTTGCGAGAGTTTAAATATATGTCTATCATCTCACAGAGGCCTGAGGTCATTGTCCTTTGATTTTGTATTTGGAAGTCGAAATGCTCTTTTTTCAAATTCCTTAGTGCTCCAATTTCTTAATTTTCTGTAGAAATTTACACTCAAATCTGCAGCCTGAGAGCTACGACTTCTCACAAATGAAAAATTTATACACTCAATCATGTGATTCAGTACATCTGGTTAAATGGCAGATTATCTCCTGCCTATTAACTAGCAATTTGACTGACTAACAAAATAAAATAGCTCAGTATACTTACCCTTTCAACAGTATCTTCTGCTCTCTGCATATAGCTTCCTCTGAGGTTTACACCACATCAGCCATACATGTCAGCTCTAACTCCTTGACAGGAAAATGAAGTTCTTTAAAAGAAAATAAGGCCGTAAAAGCAAGAAATATCACTTTATTACTTTCTGTGAGAAGACTTTTTAAACAAAGTGTTTCTGTTTAGCTTAGTAACCCAAAGGAACAGCGGTGCTCATCCAAGCCAGCTGTGGTTCAGCACCCACTTGGGGCTGGCACCCACTGGCTGGGGGATCAGGCAAGCAGGGGCCTGTCGGAGACCCCCACTGCATTTTCCACAGCAGCAATGGAATTTTCCTAAGGCAATTTCACATCTGGAATTTTAAAGAAAGTTTGCCCTTCAATAAAATGGTAATAAATCTTTGGAAACATTGTGCCTTTTTTTTTTTTGTTTTAATTAACTTGGCGTTTCTCTAGTAAACCATTAATAAATTATTGGTCGTTCCCACCCTTTTTCACCCTTAATGGTAATAATGGACAAAGAGAAGAATTATGAAATGGTTTTTGGGCATTGCTTTTGGATCAAGGTAGCATAAATGTTTCACAGAATATCTTTTACATTTCTTACATAAGAATATGTATGTACTAATCAAAGATGGACATTGGAGTTACATTTTATTTAAGCAATTAATATTTTTTTATGAAGCTGTAGTCTTTGTGTGCTTAAGGAGTATTGAAACACATTTCTAATGTGGCATGTGTGTGATATGCCTTTGCTGACTGTTTAGAGACACTATCTTTCTTGGAGGGCTGATTTAGATGCTGTCGACACTACAATATGCCAATTACTAACCATGTGAAGTGCCTCTTTAAAAGCCAATTTTAATGACTCTGGGCTGCTGTTAGAATAGTCTAATCAAATTCTGAAAGCGACAGTTTCTTGTTTACAAATGTCAAAGCTGTTCACGTTTTGATTGAAAAAAAACTGCACTGTGATGATTTTGGAATGAATATCTTAGCATTTGTTTGAGGAGCTCTTTTAAATTATATATATAAAAACGTCACATGATTACATAAAACAGTCATGAAACCTAAAATTTTGATTTGCGGATTTTAGAAAAACAAGATGCAAGATGAGTCCCACGGAAACCTCAGAATTTTAATAACTCAAGTGATCCGTGAACTGTGCATGTCAAATAGCATAAGGATTGATCTATGTCCTTCTGAATCCGAAAACCACTTTTAAATTGACGAACATGGACATCCTTAAAAATAGAGTACTTGCAAAAAGGAAGATAGCATCGTGAGTTGAGTGATCTCAAATCTGGAGCTCTGTAAATTCTGCAGTTGCTATTTTGATTATTTTTCTTTTTCCATTTTTGAGGGAAACCTATATTGGGGGGAACAAACTAAAGATCATCTCCTTCTCCAGTGTACAGAGAGACTCAAGAGAGACTCAATAGCTTGAGCATGCAAGTTACTTAGAATTTGAAATGCGTTTTTCCGTTCAAACAGTATGACCATTCTGGTTAGCTTGCTTCCTTCATTTGTCCCTTCCTTCACCCATTTAGCATTTACTAAGGTGCTTCAGGGCACTGTTCCCAGGCCAGCCCACAAAAGGCCAAAGTATGATGCATTTATGTTAAATAAACCGACATTATTATAGAAGCATTCCACCATGGCCTTGAACCTTCCCTAAGATTTAGCTGTCACCTGTAGCATTCAGCATTCGCCTTGCTGGTAGAAATTAATGGCTGGTTCCTCGGTCTGCACCCTACACCAAGCCGTGAGCTCCTTGTGGGAAGGGCAGTGTTTCATTCTCACATAGGTTCCTGGCACTTTGTAAGTGTTCAGATATATTTGCTGCACAAAGCATAAATATATTTATGAAGAACATTGGAGTTTACCAAACCCAGTCTTCTGCATTATCCATTTTAATCTTTATTTGAACTCCATCATGCAGTTACTGTATTGAAAAATTACTAAGTTGGGGATTGATTGTGTAGACTTCTTGACTAATTATAGAACTCATTTGTTTGGCACTTAACACATCTTTAGCAAAGATTTATCGAGATCCAACCTCATGCCAGAGTCTGTCCCTGAATGAAGGAGAAGACGTAAGAGCACAGACCAGGAGCATGTGGGGCCTGTGGGGCTGCGACTCTTAGTAGATCCGACACTTACTAGCTCGATGATCTCAGGCAAGTCACCTAACCTCTTCTGTAAAGTGGGGATAATAATAGTACCTCCCTTATGAGGTGCCCCTGAGGATTGAATGAACTGCTTCCTACAACTCTTAGGCCCTATCTAGGTATTAGTTATTGTTGTTGTGGCCTTGGTTGCGGTTTGCATTAGAAGGAGCAAAGGCGAGCATGCCAAAAGGAAACGGGGCAGATGGGGGAACCAGGTCTCCTGGGGTCTTGCCAGCCTTGCCATGGGTTTGGGGCTTCATCCCTGGCTAGGGAAAGCCATTGACACCTTTGAAACACGGGGAGACTTGTGATGAAGGATGGCTGTAGCTTTTTGCTTCAGCAGGAAGGCCGGAGAATGTCCCTCATAGAACTCAGCAAGCAATTGCTTAGAGCATCGTCATAAGTGGCCACTTGAAGGTAATCAATAGGGCTTTATGTCTGAATCATAGAAAAGAATATGGATTGTATTCACTGCACTGAGGTGGGGTGGTAAATGTTTGCACTTACCCGGCAAAGAGGAATTAACCGAGACATAATATTACAGACCTACCCTGAAGCTATTTAAAAAGAAAATCAAATTTGATGATTAAACAATGAAAGGTGTAATTCTTTTTACTCTCTGGACCCCTTAGGATAATAGAAGGTTTGTATACTTTGGGGTTAGAAGTGAGGTTATTGCTAATTCTAAGTGAACAAGTAGCAAATAAATGCTTTACAGAAATAACGGTCATTCTAGAAGGATTCTAGAGGGGTGATTTTTTAAAAGCTTTTCTTTGATAAGTCACCTTTATTTCTTAATGTTAAATATTTAGAATGTATTAGAACATACAAATATCCATTTATTATATTTCAAAAATATGTGCTAAGCCATAAAGAGAAAATTTTCAACCCTACGCTCTTGTGTCATTTGGAACTTGACACAATATTGGAAATAATGATCTTTGTGCTACTTTATGAAAAATATTAATTATGTGTATGTAGTACTCAGGTAATTATATGTTGTAAAAAGTTTTACATTTTAAAGGTGGGAATTAGAAAGCAATGAAAAGAAACATTGCTAAACTGATTTTATACTCCCATATAAAGATTGCTTTCCACATTTATGTAACTACAGTAATGCTATTTAAATCCAAAAACATAGTTAAACTAAATCTATTCCATTTTCCTCTCTATTTTAACAGAATTTATATATTCCAAAACAATCTCAAGGGTTTGTTTTTTTAAGCTACCCACTCAAAGCAACACTTTGAAATGGACCCTGTCCTCTAAGTGTCCGAATTGCCCTACCTATTAAAGTACACCCAGTAAGGAAAAAAGTTCTGTATCCATTTTGTTTTATTCAAACCAGAGGAATTTTTGTATTAATACCCATAATTGTCAAATGCCATAGGGAAAGAGTTGGTGAAGGGAATTGGGCCTAAGTTTTAATGGGAAAGTTCTATGTTTTAAAACCTCCTTCTTGAATAGATCTTGGTTTGTTGGTATTAACACATTCGCTTTCTTTATTCCCTTGGGTTTGGCTGAAAGTCCTTTTGAACCTTAAATGTCCCTTTCCTAAAAGGAATTTCACCCCCCTCACTTCGTGTGATGCTTTTGCTTTGTTATAGATTTCTAGTACCTCCACTGCATAACTTGTGAACTGTTAATGGGTCTAAAAGAGAAGTTATCATCCACCTTTGGAACACATTGGTGTCCTATTCCAGACGCCTTTTTAAAAGATAACTGGGGGAATACATTTCCATAGGTTTCATGGAAATACAATCTTTCTCCAATACCATTTCACTTATTTTTATAGTATTTTACTTAGCTTTTTAAATTTCCACTTTGGAATTATAGACTTTTTTTTTTTTTTTTTTTTTTTTTTAATCATCATTTTATTGAGATATATTCACATACCACGCAGTCATGCAAAACAAATTGTACTTTCGATTGTTTACAGTATCATTACATAGTTGTACATTCATCACCTAAATCAATCCCTGACACCTTCATTAGCACACACACAAAAATAACAAGAATAATAATTAGAGTGAAAAAGAGCAATTGAAGTAAAAAAGAACACTGGGTACCTTTGTCTGTTTGTTTGCTTCCCCTACTTTTCTACACATCCATCCATAAACTAGACAAAGTGGAGTTTGGTCCTTATGGCTTTCCCAATCCCACTGTCACCCCTCATAAGCTACATTTTTATACAACTGTCTTCGAGATTCATGGGTTCTGGGCTGTAGTTTAATAGTTTCAGGTATCCACCACCAGCTACCCCAATTCTTTAGAACCTAAAAAAGGTTGTCTAAAGTGTGCGTAAGAGTGCCCACCAGAGTGATCTCTCGGCTCGTTTTGGAATCTCTCTGCCACTGAAGCTTATTTCATTTCCTTTCACATCCCCCTTTTGGTCAAGAAGATGTTCTCCATCCCACGATGCCGGGTCTACATTCCTGCCCGGGAGTCATATTCCACGTTGCCAGGGAGATTCACTTCCCTGGGTGTCTGATCCCACGTAGGGGGGAGGGCAGTGATTTCACCTTTCAAGTTGGCTTAGCCAGAGAGAGAGGGTCACATCTGAGCAACAAAGAGGCATTCAGGAGGAGACTCTTAGGCACAAATACAGGGAGGCCTAGCCTCTCCTTTGCAGCAACCGTCTTCCCAAGGGTAAAACTTGTGGTAGAGGGCTCAACCCATCAAACCACCAGTCCCCTATGTCTGTGGTCATGTTAGCAACCATGGAGGTGGGGTAGGCGAATACCCCTGCATTCTCCACAGGCTCCTCAAGGGGGCACTACATCTTTTTTTTTTTTTTCCTTGTTTGTCTTTTTTCTTTTTTTTTTTTTTTAACTTTCCCTTCTTTTTTAAATCAACTGTATGAAAAAAAAGTTAAAAAGAAAACAAACATGGAATTATAGACTTTTTGTACTTTTTTTCCTTTTTGGCTCATTTGTGTTTTCTAGTTTCTCTGCAGTAAGAATGATGGGTACAGTGTAATGAGTACTTAATATACGCAAGGCTTGCACGCATTCTCTTTCAATTTTCATAACAAGAAGCAAAGTTAACTCATGTCTCAGACCCTTTGTAGTGTCAGCTTATTTAATGCTCAACTCAGTTCTGTTTTTTAAAGTTGGAAATGGAAGCAGAGGTTGAGTGACTTGGCCCAGGTCACCTGGGGTAAATGCAGCCTAGATCCCACATAGCCTGAACCTAGAAGCCACTTTCTTAACCACTGTACCTCTCACTCTGTCATGCCCAGATTTCCTGATAGTATCTGTATTTTACAGATGAGGAACTGAGGCACAGAGAGTCAAATGACCTGCCCAAGATGACACAGCTAGTAAATGGTGGGGCTGAGAAGACACCCAGGCCCCTCTGATTCTAGAGCCTGTATGCCTTTCAATCACACAGTACAGTGGGGATGGGAATATTTGTTTGGAAAAATTAAAAAAAAAAAGGAAAAGAACCTGGGGGCTGTGGCATGCAAATATTTGTATTCTTAGGAGACCACTTCCCTGTTTGCCAGAAAAAAATTGTTTTTTTCACTCCAATTTTTGTACTTTTCCTAAAACTAGGTCTGCTGATGCTCACAGCTACTGAAGCTAAATTCTTTTCCCTTCCTCCCTCCATTACTTTTCAAAAGAAGAGAGGAGATGCCTTCTTCCTGGAGGTGGTTCTCTTGTTAATGATTCCTGAAACTTTCTTGCTGGTTGATACTATGACTTTGGTCATAATGATAGTAAGAATGAAAATTTAAAAAATAACTCACATATATGAGGACACTTTGTTTAATCCAGGCCCTAAGCTACGTATTTTCATACTTTACTTTATTTAATTCTCACAACCCTCTATGGTAGATTTTATTTTCCCCACTTTACAAAAATAGAAAATAAGGCAGTGACTTTAAGCGACTTCCACGAATGTGTACAGGTAGTGAATCAGCTAATGGAGATTTCATTCAGTATCTATCCTACTTTACAAAATCCGTACTTTTAAACCCTGAGCCATACTGTAGATTAAAGACTAGTAGTGATTAGTTAAACGTTACAGAACTAGAGTGGTTTTTTTGGGGGGTGGGGTGGGCAACTGCTTCTTACCAATTGGTTTAAAAAATTCAAAAACCCTTCACTGAGTTGTTTAAAGACTGTATGTCTCTGCTTATGAAATCACCTGGGCTGTGGCGTCAGACCTGTGCAAAAGCAGACACAGGATGGCTTCTTTTCATACTGGAAGGTGTCCAAATAAACATCTCCTCCTCTCTTGGACCACACACGGAGAGAAGAAACCAGGCTTCAAGTTTTTGACCCTGACAAATGTTTTTCTGTTTTCTCTGCTCTCCTTTATTTATTTCCCATCATACAGACATGGCACCCCTATTCCTTACAGGTGGATCAATATTTACAGCCACCTCCTGTTGTTGGCTCCTCCTGCTCTGCAGGCTGCTGTGTAACAAAAGCTGCCTGTTTTTCTGGGACCCTTCACATCTGCTAGCAGAACCGCAGTTAGTTTTATCGGGAGCTTTGCGAGATGACCAGTTCAAAGAAAGTTTGTTTGGATTGCTCACCGCCATCTTCCTGTTTGGTAGGAAAAGAAAATAATAACTCTCCTACACACAGGTATCAGACCCAGGAGGCAGATATATGGTTCACAGTAGACATTTATTTCTCCTTCTTTATTTTCTTCTCATGATCATTTCAACATTTTGATGTGTGATCACAACCATCTGTACAATCATAGTTATTTAACCTACTGTAAGTTTAAAATTGAAGGTTGCATAGGTGCATATTAAGTGTGGTGCAGATAAATAAAAACTTGAGGCAGCTGATCAAAACAGCATTTTACAATTAATGAATGCGATTGGCTTTAATTTAAAAAATACACGTCTAGCAGGCTTCTTTAATAAGGCTCTTTTATGCTGACTGGGGCACATTTTTCCTCAAATAATTGCAAAACTCAGCTCTATCATTAAGAAGATGGTTTCTGTTAATTCCCAAGGAAAGTAAATGATTGCAGTTAATCAAATACTCATAACTTGAGGATTTTAGAATTCACTCTTACTTCTTTAGGCAAGAATCTATGTGTTACCCTTTTTTTCCCAAGGGATGCAAAGAAGAGAAACCCTTTTAACAATTTCATAATGCCCCTTCACTTTATAGTTGGACTTTACAAGTAATTTTGAGAGTTGTCGGTCTAAGTTAGTGCTAAATCCCTGTTGCCTTGCCACTTCTAAGTTTTTGTGTGGATTTTTTGTTTCTTTTTATTGTTATTTTGGTAGTGGAGAGAGGTTTGGAGAATATTCTGGATAAAATTGAGTATCAGCTGTAAAAAGAGTTCAAAAATCCTTTGTAAATTCACGTACTAGCACAGAGCTTATTTCTTTTAAACAACTACCACTTTGAGTCTTCTCTTTTGTCCAACACACCTGAAATGGGACGTTTTGTTGGCAGTTTCAAAGAAAGGACAAATGATGGGGAGTTTTTCTGTGCAAGTTCCTCCCTTACCCCAGAAAAAGTACCTAATGTTTTGTGGTGGATTTCATCAAACTTATTGGTTGAGCTAGTTAATATTTATTCCTCTCTCTTTCATTTCAAAGTTTCTTAATTTACTCAAAAAAATTTTGTTTGGGTGGACTACTGGGGCCTGGTGCCAGGATGGGAAGCTGAAAGGATTTTTATCCCTGATTTCTAGGAGCTTTTAAATCTGGTGTAAAGGGAGACATGGCAAACACATACAGTACTCTGAGGCACATGGAGTGGGCAGCATCTCAGCACATGGGGGATGTCAAGAAATAATCAGAGCAGAGACAGTTCTTGAGTTGAGGCCAGAAGGATGAATGGAAGTTTTCCAAGCTGTCTACATGGCAGGGAGGGAAAAGCTTGTGCCAGGCAGGCAAGTCCCAAAACAAGGTAGGTTCAGGGACCTCTTAGATAATTAGATGTTCCAGGGAAGAGTATTAGAAGCTCAGGTCAGACTGGCAGGCTGGGGCCAAATAATGATGTCCTTTATGCCTTGCTAAAGAGGAGTTAAGATTTTATCCTGTAGGTGATGCTCTTTGTGACAGCTGGAAAATGGATAGAGGAGGGGAGACCAGACTGGAGAGATAAGTGAGACTGCAAAATCTAGGGAAGAGCGATAAGAGACTATGGTGACTTTTAGGTTTCTGGTTTAGGTAACTGTTGGAGGGGAGTAGGGGCGGTGCACAGTCTCTGAGTGTAGAAGGAGGAGCAGGGTGGTCCTTTGAGTCATCCAGGTAGAAATGGTCAGTATGGGGCTGGGGCATGGTCACATGGCCCTGGAGCATTAAGGAGAGATGTGGCCATGAGCAATAAAAACCCTAACCTTAGACCTCTGCAAACAACTCCTGAGTTTAGGTCAAGATAAACTCAACAGCAACAGATAATTATTTTAACCTTTGTTTGCCCCTGGTTTATCTTACTCAAACTTTCTGGCTTGCATTCACACAAACCCTTTTTGGTGTGGATTCCCCTGTAGCTTGCTTGTTTGCTGCATGTTCTTACACTCTGACCAGTCTTCAGTGGTACCACTTCACCAGACAGGTGCCTGATAACACTGGGAAATAAAGACTGTGGAGACGGGGGTGGGGAGTGGTGGCAAATTGGTCATTAATGTGGTCACTAATTCTATTAGTCTACCTTCCTGTAGAGGCAGCCTTTATCTAGAAAGCTAGAGGCCATACAAGTTCTCCCCTTTCTCCTTATGCTAAATCACAGAACTGGCTGAGACTTAGATTTGCACCTTTATTAGTAGTTTACATTGGAATGGAGATTGGACAGGACAACACATTCTTTCCGTCTGAAATAATGATGTCTGTCTTCCATCCTGCTCTCCGAGTGCTGACCCCTAAGGCCCAGTTCAAATCCCATCTCCTCCCTCTTTGACAGTACCTCCTGATAATGAGCCAGGCCTTGATCCTCAGAACTCCTGGAGCATTTTTTATTTTGCATTCTTTATTTGCCACTTATCCCACCTTGGGTAGTTGCTTATTCTGCTATACATGGATACCTTGTTTACCTTCTAGATTGAAATCTCCCCATGGGAGTGCCCTGTGTTATCCTCTTTGGATCCCACTTTCATCTTATATACTGCCTGTTGCCTCAAAAGCACGTAATAAATATTTGTGTTGATTTATTTGGAGGTTTTAAAGATACAGGATATGTTTTTTTCTACTACATATACAATGAATGTATAATCTTGATTTTCCTCTTACAAATTAATATTATCAGTTATAAGTCTAGCTGCCCTTATTAGGTACATAATATTGTTAATCTGAGAACCTTGAAAGTGAGTTCATCTAGTTCCTAGTTCTTAATATGAATGGTGTAGTAATAATCGCTCATTTTATTTGACCACCACGTACTTTATCCATCCAGTTCTTAAAATAACACCATGAATTATTTGTATTATTTTCTGCCTTGTACACATGGGAAAACTGAACCTTAGAGAAGATAAGTAACCTGTCCAGAGACACACAAGCTGTGAAAAGGCAAAGCTGGGACAACCCAGCTGAGTTCAGCAACTACTCTAAAACCTGCATTGTGCCTCTAGCTCTTGTGCATATATTATATCACATAATCTCCAAAGGACCCATTTACAAGCCAAACCTCATTTACAAGGTTGTGTTGTCTATCTGGTTCCCAAACCCTTGTTCTTTCTCCTATACACCACTTCACATTACCTGCCCTCGTTAGGAAGATGCCTCAGGTGGAGGTTTGAACTAGCTTCACTCGAAAAGCCCTTCCTGCTCCAAGATTCTGTGTTATAAGAGTTAGATTTATGTCAGGGAGATATCATTACAGAGATAGAAATCACTGGTTTGTGATTTCAGAAATCACTACTGTACAGAAATCTACTGTAGATCACACCAATGGTGAGAATATGGAATAATTGGAACTTGAGGCTAACTTAAAACAGAACAACGTAGACATATTTTGTCAGAACTATTAACAAGTAATCAAAATGACTGATTTGAATTTCTCTTTCATTTCCCTTCTTGCAATATAGTTGATATGCAACAAACGTGAAAAGCCCAAAGACAGATGACAAGAAAAAAATCGTATTAGTAAAATTTGTAGAAAATCTACAAACTATGTAACTCATGCCGTAAATTTAAGAATTTTGTGGCCTTGTTAGAAAATTTAATGCTTTTCCAAGTCACACTTGAGAAAACTCTTGAGTAGTAAATAGAAGATTCTCCACTTTAAAGGGTTTCCGGTGAAGAAGAGTTAATTCTGTCATTAATTTTGCCTCAGCTATTCCTGAAAGCTGGATAGCATGGAGAGTCAGCATCCAGTCAGGTGGAAAGTTCCCGCCATGGTCTGAATCTGTTTTCATTTAAATTTATCAATGTCTACCACTCCCATATTGTCTCTATATAATATGATTTTGTCTGTGATTGATTACCAGTCCGTTTCAAATTTATGTATACTGTGATTCAATTAACTTTACCCTTAAGCAATGTTTTTTGAGACGTATTAATGAGGTGGGAGTCTTTGTAGAGTATTCATAATTTATACATCCTTTTTTTTTGGCTTGTCATCACACTTTGAAATTTCACATGGCAGAGGGCTGAATTCTGAGCCTACATGACTCCAGGGGAAGGTCTCCCATACATTTTTCCGGCATGTTTGCTCATCAGTGTTTACACAGGATTACTTCCTTACATTTCAACTCCTTTTTTTTTCTCTAATACAAATTAAGAGTTTACTGGAAAGTAAAAAAAAAAAATCTTTTTTTTTTTTTTTTTTGGCAGCAGGAATTTTCTCATTGGCTCTTTCTATTAGCTGCAAGACAGTCCTTCATTTAAAAATATTTTAGGGTGTTGGGTTTTAGTGTTTTCCAAGATAAAATATGATACAAATAGCCAGTTTAATGGATGGGAATTTGGGAGATTAAGTATTTCTCCTACATTCTGCTCCATGTATACTTACTATGAGAAAATGAAGAATACAGCCTAGCTTTATGCATTTAGATATCTGTGTCATTCATCCAGTGATGGTCAAATAGTTTTATTTTAACAAGTATTTTTGTAAGGGCCTGCAAACTCTGTCATTTGCTGTCAGAGTGGTAGAACTAGATGCCCTTTCCCACTTTGCAAATAAAAGGAAAAGCAGCTAATCATCATCTACCATAACAGGAAATCAGAGATGATGATTCAAATCTTTATAATCAAGTGATAGTAGTTTCTACATATTATTTAGAAATATTTAGGTAAATACCAGAAGAAATAGCTACAGGAATTGAAAGTGGTTGCCTCTGTTTCCCAGTCTGTACTGTGTTCTGTTGTAAGCCTTTTAGTACTGTTTTGCTCTTGAAAACATGTGTATATATTTTACTTTGGTAGAATAAAAATAAAATTTTAAAAAGCACAACTAGTTTTACTAGATGGTTAGCATGGTTCTTAGAGTTCTGGGTAGAGATTGAATCTAGTCCTTGTCGTGAATCTCTCCTGTCCTACCACGGGTAAGATCCCCATCTTTACATGACACATGGAGAAAAAAGCCATGCACCTGGAGATAGGTCCCTGAATATAACACTGGGGCATGGGATCAGGGAGATTTTCCTCCATCAGGTTCTCCACCAAAATTCTGAATGCTGCAGGAAGGATCTTAATTGGCAAAAACATGATAGACGACAAACATAACAAAAATTAACTACAAAAATGGTACCAAAGCCCTAGTTTTACAACCTGACTTTCTTCCACAATGTAGAAATAAAATCAAAGACTGGGAAGAGCAGTATCTTGGAGGAATATTGTCACATCCAAGTTCTCAGAACTTCGCTCTCCACAGCTCTTTCCTCTCTGCCTTGGAATGATGTGGTTGTGGTTTCCGGCTCTTCCACATCCTAGGCTACTGATATTTCCTGGGCAAGCCCTTTTCCTCTCAGAACCTCATTTTCTTGGCAAGATAAAATAAGTCTAAGAACCTCACGGGGATTGAGTTCAAGCAAGTTCTAGTATGACTTTGCAAAGTGGAAAGTGCTATGAGCTTGTGAAGTTTCAAGCTCGTTTCTCTTCCTTGCCCCAGGCTCCCCTCCCCCTATGACTGGAGGGGGGTGGATTCCCTGTAACTGACTTGGCATTAACTCTACCTCCCTTCAGAGAGAGGGCCACCTGATGTAGGGAGTGGATGTATCTCCTCCCTCCTCACCTGACCATGGCAATAAACAAGCCCTTTGGCTGATGACAGGATTTGGCCAGACTTCGTGACTGATGCTGGGACCACATTCTCTTGTCCCTGAGGGAAAAAGTGATTCTTCCTCTACCTCAAGTCATTTCTGCACCCAATAAGAGGAGAAAGGAGTAGGCAGCAACCACACCAAATAATTAAGGACCAAACAATCTGCTTTGTGACCTGAATAAGTCACTTTTTTTTCTCTACAGTCTAAATTATACACGTAATTGCCAACTTTCTGCTTTATTTTATGCTAATCTATTAGGCGTCACTTCAGCAATCCCATCACTAAAATTTTCTTCTAGAAGAGCACATCTTATGTCATTGACTCTATTTGGATATGAATATATTTCTTGGAATTGAACATCAGTGCCTTTGAATCATTTTATCTCTGAAAGGGAGATATAGAGCAATTCTAGGCGAGCAAGTAATATACCCGTTTTAACAAACAGAATCCCAAATACCTCTTTTATTCCTCTCAATAAATGATTTTTTGCATATTTTAAGGAAAGATTTTTAAACACAAATACAGAGTGAAGGGTGGAGGAAAATATTTCATGGTATAACTGTCTTTGTGGTCCTCAGACTGGTAGCATCAGTAAAACCCCAGAATTTATTTAAAATGCAGAATCTCAGGCCCCACCCTGCACCTGTATTTTAACAAGATCCCCAAGGGAATATGTTCATTTGAAGCGCCCTGGGTGCTTAAAGCTTGTTTACCATGTCAAATGCCATATGGTCAGTATTGCATGTGATCCTCCCAACAACCCCACGCTCGTTCCCATTTTACTGATGAAGAAACTAAGGCTTAAAGAGGTGACTAATTTTCCCGAGGCCAACATGGTGAAGAGACTGAGCTGCTAATTCATATTCAGGCAGTGACTACAGGCCAAGCTCTTAATCCTGACACTGCTGCCATCTTTCCGTCAGAGCGTTTTACTCTTCTCCTGGGGAAAAATGCTGTAATTTGGTTATCCTCCGCAAAGGAAAGTGGGAGTTTAAGGAATCGTAGAGCAAACTATTTCATCAGCTTAGGTTATGTAGCACACATACAACTAATGACTTAATTCTTGAAACAAGTTCCGTCTTTTAACAAGTCAAACAAGATCTTGAACAAAAACCAGGGGCAAACCATATTGTACACCCAGTATAATCCTAGATGAACTTCACTAGGTGGAATGATTTTATGTTGCACTAATCACCGTTGATTTTCTTCTCACACTGGCTGGAATGCCAACTGGAAGAGATATCAAATAATCTTCTCTAGGACATTGGATTATAATTAAAGGGCTCTGTTCCACTGCTTCTTTAACTTTCTCTGAAGTTCAAAATCAAAACCAGAACCCTTGCATACTTGACATTTCTTTCAGTCTTGTGCATTAATAACTTTTTCCTTGTTGCTTTGTAAGGAATACATTTAAGAAGGCACAAAGAACTCTTGTTCCTTTAAAAATCTGATGCATAATGATGTGACTTATTAAAATACAAAAATGGCTGACCTTTTAAACTTAACGACACAGTTCTTAATTAATAGCTGATTACAAATACTAATAACTGAGATTTCTAGAAAATGAGAATTGCTGATGGAAAGCTGTCATAAGAATTATAGAGGTGCCTGTTCATACCAAGACAGCTGTCAGCTATCCCGTTAAAAAGGGTTGCTCTATATTTTCCGGGTAGGATGTGAGGTTGAGTAGTAGAATGACACAGATAAAATTTCTGCTTGTATTATTTTTTAAAATATTTTAATCATTTTCTCATTTTAAGATAGAGCTTTGATGTTTATTTGGACTTTCAGGAAACTATTTAGAATTCCTTCAGCTATCATACATGCATTATACATTTTTTCTCTGTTACTTCTTATATTACTTTAAGTGTGTATGACCTACTAAAATTTATAACTCATTTTAAAGTCATTAAATAGAATTAGTTCCCATATTCTTTCTTGAGGATAGGATAGTTCAGACACCAGTATCTCACTTTTAGAACATCTATGGCACTAAAATTGTTAGTTTAAAAACCTAATGTCTTTAAAAAAGAAAAAAAGAAACTGTATTTATGTGTAATGTTGGATCAAGTTGTAGCAAATTGCTCCAAATGGAATGCACTTAAGGACAGGAAAACTTTCCATCCATGTATTCCTACACTGTGCAGCCCATGATGAGGCATGTTAAGAGAATTAAGATATGGTGCTTTACCTTAAGGAATTTAAAACCTAGTTGGGAAGACCAAAAAAAAATTGTACACATTAAACTACCAGAGCACTTGTGGTATTAACTCCAGTGGGAATTCAGAGAAGGAAGAAAGAATGGTGAGCTAGGATCTTGATGCCATACTCCAAATGTGGTACTCAGACAGGTAGCATCAGCCTAACCCCAGAGTTTATTTAAAATGCAGAATCTCAGACCCTACCCTGCGCCTGCATTTTAACCAGATCCCAAGAGGAATACTATGCATATTAAAGTTTGAGAAATGCTGAGCTAGGACAGTGCAAGCAATGTGGTTTAGACCTCACAGTACCATCCCATTAGAATTTTCTGCAGTGGTGGAAATAGCCTATTTTCCATGCTGTCCAATATGATAGCCACTAGCTAGCCTTTTGTGGCTGTTGAGCACTTGAAATGTGGCTAGTGCTACTGAGGAACTGAGTTTTCAACTCACTTAATTTTAATTAATTTAATTCTAAGTTTTAAATAGCACATGAGTCAAGTAGGTATCCTACTGGACAATGCAGAATAAGAAAGAGCAATGGATTGCTAGACAGGAGGTTTTTAAGATTTGTCCCAACACCGACATTAACTAGTTGGATGACCTTGGAGAAGTATTTTTAACTTCTCTTTGCTTTGATTTGTCATCTTTGGCATGATGGGTAGAATTGTATAATCTCATAGTTCTATTTCAGTACAGTATTACCATTACATGATTGATTCTGTTGAAAGAACACTTCTTTGAACAAGTGGATCTTGAGGTGGATATTACATTTTAAGGGAATATATTGGACAAAGACATCAAGGCAGGAAGGAGTAAAAGATGGATTTACCTAGTGATGGCTCCATAGAGGAGGAGAGCATAGTTTGATAACCTTTAAATCCCTGTTGCACATCATATGCAAAATATTCAGGAAATGTCTTGTTCTCTGCCATAATCCCAAAGTCTAAATCACAGAAAACACTCACTAAATATTTGCTGAATGACTGAATCAATGTGATGGTTAAATGAATACTCAAATCCAGCAGTCAGTATTTAAGTCCAGTTGATTGGGTTTGTATTTCTGGGTTTTTGTTTTGTGCAGATTCATTCAAGAATAGTCTCAGCTCAGACCCCAGTTAAAGCAAAATTGAGATCACTGATCAGGCATATTTGTGTTGATTGAGGTGTTTTAATTCAGCAACACCTGAATAGAATCTGTATGTTGGGAATTTGTAAACAGAAGACTTGAGGAGAACCAAAATAACTCCCTTTAGGTGGGTTATGTGTAGTTTTACCAATCGGTTCATTTAAGAGTATTACTAATTATATGTATATGTGCCAGTACCCCCTCTTAAAGATGGATAAAACTTTCCATCCGTGATCTTGGAATTTTGGCATGAGACTAAATGAGTCCTCATGGAAAATACAGGAAACACACACACACACACATACACACACAAAACCCTACATACCTGCATACTGAGTAAGGAAAAGGACTAGGAGATGAAAACGGGGGCAGGAGGAGTGAGAAGAGGTAGAACAAGGTAGCGCAGGGGTGATTCCGGCAACCTCAGCATCAGGTATCCCAAAGGAGGTAACAGCATCTCAGCCAGGTGAGCCAAGTTCAGGAACTCAGGAAGATGAGGCTTCTAACACACCTAAAGCAAGTCAGGGATTCATGTGCAAGAAGCTGTGAGAACTAAGCAATGTAGCAGGAATCAAAGAAAAATTCCCAGGATATAGACGGGCACGTGAGACTGTAGGAGACCAGACCCCTTGGTTAGCTCTGGGGCACTGGATCCTGAGTTTGGAAGGGCAGCTCATGTCCAGCCCTGCTGAGGAGTCGCTGGGTGCAGAACTTTTCTGGGGAAATACCACGAGAAGTGAGGTGGGGGGATCAGCCACAGAAAGCTAGGGGTGGTTACAGGCCAGGAAAGGTTCTCAGGGTGGATGTTATTTTGCAGCAGCTAGAGGTGGTTTTTATTTGGCCCTCTTTTGTGGTGTCCCTCCTTACATTCTGTCCCTGGGTTCCTGGACTGGCTGATGTTTTTTTCTTGGAAGTCTGATTTCTAGAAATGGACTATCGTTCTGTTCAAACTCTCTCAATTCCAGTTCCTAACTCTCTCTGCCTGTAACTACTGGTACTACTAAGGCTGCTCTTTCATTTTGTGGACCTCTCCATCTTTTGGCCTCCACACATTTGAGCCTTTCATTCTACTATTCAATGGAAGATATTAGACTAGAGAACTAAAACTTTTCTGTTTGGGTGTTATTTTAATATACTGTTTTCAGTTTGTAGGTAAATTATGATGTAGTTATGCTAACCTCTGCTTCCTTCCTCTGCCCTCTAGTGTAACCAATAAACTGCAAAGGGAAAAGGGACTGTGTTGTCCATTGTCATATTCCTGCACCTAGCACAGAGACTGGCACACATTAAGCAGCCAATAGCTATTTATTGACTGCTGGCTGTTTGCACCTGCATTTCAAATGCTTTCCAGTGGGTTGACTGCTTGCCCCCAAGGAAGAGGAACAATTTCATTCTAACCACTTGAATTCTCAAGTAGTTTTCTCAGTGATCATATAATTGATGACCTTTCTGACCAACTTTCTGCCTTTTTAGCTGATACTGGCCTTACCTTGACCCTCATATCTATTGTCTACTTTGTCTTTGATCCACCCTAGGTCTCTTTTGATGAAAGATCCAACTCAAAATGGCTTTCCCCCTCCCCCAAAAGGGAATTTTTTGGCTCAGTCAACTGAAAAGTCCAGGAGTAAATCCTGCTTCTAGCATGGTTGAATCCATGTGCTCAAGGATTCAAAAGGACTCCATCTCCTCATCTCTAAGCCTGTCCCTCTCTTGTACTGGCTTCATTCTCAGGCAGTATCATCCAACATGAAGGCAAGCATGAGCTGGCAACTGTAGGTTTACATCACATTGGCTTAGCAACCCCAGGGAAAAGAAGCACATTTCTCTCAGTGGTTCAGGAAAGTCTCAGGATTGAGCTCATGGGCCTGGCTTCAGTCATATACCATCTCTGAATCAGTCACTGGCCAGGGGAATGGAATGTTCCAGCTTCCTAGGCCTGAAGAGTCATGTGCTCAGCCCTAAAGCCATGTGTGATGTCTGCTCCAACAAAACCAGCAAAGTCTGAGAGTGGATGAGTGATAGCTTCCCAAAGAAAAAAGTATTTTTACCAGAAGAAAGGAAAATGGATGACAGGAAGACAAAAAAGCATAGATATCTTCTACAGCATGCTATACATGCTTCTTTTGTATTTCCTCCATGGTTTTGACATGGAGAATTGATGTTAAGTGCCTTAAGTTAGGATTATCCTTCTAGGAACATACATCTCTTTGTTTTTTTTCTTTGTTTCTTTGTCTTTTTTTCCCATTATTCCCTTTCAAAACACTCTTCCTTTCCCCCACAACTCTAGGGACAATGGACATCAGGATGTAAAACATGGAAGGAGAGGCAGTTTCCCAAAGAGAGGCGAGTACTGACTCTAGAGACAGCAGACTCTAGAGACTCTGCCTCTTATAATTTGTGACACTAGACAAGTTACTAACTTCTCAGGAGGTTTCTTTATCTGTAACATAGAAGTAATAACACCTATCTCCTAGTTGCTGTAAGGAATTAATCCATCACTATGTGTAAAGCCCTTAGCATGTGCCGACCATTGTTGTTAATAACAAAATAATAAAATGATATAATAAAAGCCACAGCTCCCATTCAGCAGTTGCTGGCCGATCCTCTGTGCTCCCCTGGCTGAAATGGCTCCAGCATTCTTCCCCTCCCTCGCTGTAGTCCAGCCAACACTGCTGGCCTGAACTTCCGGAGTTCACCAAAGCTCCAACCAGCTGGGGCGGACACACACACCTCTGCTGGAAGACACTTCTTCAGCTCAGACTGGCCACCTCTCATCCATCAGTTCTCACTGTCAATGGAGTTTGTCCATTGTCAATGGAGAACCTTCCCTGACTCTCCCTGCACTGCCCCCATCTGTCATTCTGGTCCATAGCACCCTCTTCTCTTCCTTTATTGCACTCACCACCATCTGTAATTATCTATGTGTTTTTGTGTTCCTCCATCTATATCTTTTACTGACCATAAACCTCAGTTTATGCCTAACACCTCACAGTTTCTGGCATGTAGGAAGTAGGAGCTCAGTATATATTTCTCGATAACATGAATTAATGTTACATATTTTTTGGACCTACTAGGGGTCACAGGAACTTTGTTGAGGATACAAGGAGGAATGACAGAATAGCTAAACATAGTGCAGAGCTAGTGATGGGGAATATTGAGAGAAAAGTTTGAAGAGGAAAGGCGGGCTAATTTTGTCCTAAGAGCCCTTTTTGTACATGTGGGGTGAGTGGGCACAACAGGGTAAAGAGGGTCAGCAGAATAAGACTTCTGCTATGTGAAGCGGATGCCATGTGTGTGACCTTCATTTCAGATCAGTCCCACATTTTCAAAGGTTGGTTTTTTTCCCCTATATTTAGCATCTTTGCCAATTTTATGTTTTCTCTCTCTCCTTGTGTGGGGGGAGGAGGTTACAAGGAGCTGTTAGTCACATTGCATATTTATTATACAATTCTCCAAGGACTTTGATGGAAACTTCATAAATAATGGCTATTTATGATTGTTGTCTAGACCTACCAAAGGTTATTTAACAGGCAACGAAATAATTTACACACAGTTCTTATACTATAATTACACAAGCCACATTTAAGGGGCAAATGTTAGGGCTCATGCTGAAACTATAGGTCTTGTTCATAGTGGTGGATTTTTCTTCATGAACAATGAAATTAGTATTCACTGGTATGAAATACAGAGCAAAGACAAGTACAGTGCCTTTTCAGGGATCAGAGTCTTAGAAAGTATTGAAGGTCTGGTATCATCATAAATCAACTCAGTGTTAACTGGAAAATACTACAAAACATAGTTTGTTAATTTCAAAAGAATATAAATTTATTGTCAAGCATTTAAAAAATACAGAAAAGAAAATAAGAAAAACAGCCATAATCCCCCTCCCTAGAATAAACTATAAACATGCTATGTTTTTTCTCCTATTATGAATTTTAAGGCATATAATTAGAAACATACTATACATACATCATATAATCTTTTTAAATTTTAATATGATGTTAATGATTTTCTAGGTCCAAATATTGTCTGTAGTTGCACTGTTCAATTCTGTAGCCACTAACAGCAGGGTCTGTGGGCATTTGAATTGTGGCTCATCTGAATTGAGGTGTGCTGCAAGTACAAAAACACATCCGATTTTAAAAACTGTACAAAAAAAGTAAAGTATCTCAATAATTGACTGTTGAAATATTTCAGAAATGTTGGGTTAAATAAAATATATTATTAAATTAATTTTACCCTGTTTCTTTTCATTTTGTTGGATGTCTACTAGAAAATTTAAAATTACATGTGTCACTAGTGTTCTATTTCTGTTGGGCAGAACTGATCTACAGCATGACTTTAATAGCTTCATAATTTTCTATTATATGAATATAATTATTCAACCAATTTTTGTCCAATTCCATCTTGTTGAATATTCAAGTTACTTCTTATATTTTAGTATTATAAATAACTCTTTAAAGAGCCTGTATATAAATCTTTTTGCAAATCTCTGATTGTTTCCTTAGGATTTACTGCTAGAAGTGTTACTGCTCAGAGAATGGAAAATTTTAAATAAGCATAATGTTATTAAATAAATGAAGAAATAAAAAAGAATGCTTTTGCTTCTCATTGTTCAATTATCTTTCTCTTTCTAGAGAAAGATATGATTTCAGTCATTAGCAAATGCTCATTTTTTATTGAATCTAAAGCTCCATGTCTTGAATTGAATGAAAATTAGCTTCCACTGAGTTGTTTTTGAAAAATGATCTCTGAGTTCAGTGTTTTCTGTGAATTGCAGAATATTAAGGATTGGACTCAACATTAATCTTCCTTCTGAAGTAAAGCACATATACTTTTGTCTAGTCAATTGTAGACAGTCATGAAATGGAAAAGATTAAATATACACACACACATATATATATTTAACTTTCTATTTTGAAATATGTTCAAACTTAGAGGAAAGTTACAAAAACAATGCAAACACCATTCAGAAAACTCTAACATGTACCTACTCCCTCCTCAGATATCCAGATCCACCTATTTAAAATTTTTATGCATTTTTTCTCTCCTTCCTTCCTTCCCTCCTTCCCTTTCTTCCTTCCTTCCTTCCTTCCTTCCCTTCCCTTCCCTTCCTTTCCCTTCCTTCTTTCCTTCCTTCCTTCCTTCCCTCTTTCCTTCCTTCTTCCTTCCTTCCTTCCTCCTATCCATCCATCCATCCATCCTTCTTTTTCTTTCTTTCATCTATCCATCCATCCATCCATTTTCTGAACACGTAAGTGTAGGCTGTGTACGCCATGCTTCCTGAACACTTAACATTGCCATGAACATTTCCAAAGAAAAAAGATATTCAGTTATGTAACCACGTTAAGTCCAATTATCAAGTCCAATTAATTTAACATGGAATATAGACTTTAAGCTTTATGTCAATGTTTTTTCATGTCCCTTTGAGCCTCCCTTGCTAGATCCCATCCAGGACCATGTATCACATTTAATTGAATTGTCTCTTTAGATATTATCTCTAATAAATTGTGAGAACATATATACAATATAAATATCCCCAACTCAACCAGTCCCAAGCTTACCATTCAGTGAGATTAATCACAGTCACAATATTGCGGTGCCTTCTCCACCTTCCACTACTAAAATTTTCCTATCTCCGCAAATGGAGACCCTATACCCATTATGCATTAACTCCCCAATCCCATGTCCCCTGCTCCTGGCAAGTTGCACTCTAATTTCTATCTCTACATGTTTGCAAATTCCTTTATATTTTCTTTGTAGTTACCACAAGGCTTAAATTTAACATCGTAAACCTATAACAATCTCATTTGCTTTGATACCAACTTCACTTCAAGCACATACACAAACTGTTCCTATGCTCCGCTGTCCTCCCACCTTTATGTAGTTCTTGTCACAAATTACAAGTTTCTATATTATAAACCACTGATTTATCATTAAATTTCATGCACTTGCCTTTCAGAGCCTGTAGGAAGTAAAAAGTGGAGTTACAAACCAAAAATAGTGCTGGCATTTATATTTACCCATGTTGTTATCCTCGCTGGTGATCTTGATTTCTTCATGCAGCTTCTGTTATCTATTGCTATTTCCTTTCAACCTATAGAACTCTCTTTAGCATCTCTTGTAGGGCTGGTCTAATGGTGATGAACTCCCTCAGCTTTTGTTTATCTGGGAATGTCTTAATCTTTCCCTCATTTTTGAAAGATGGTTTTGCAGGATAGAGAATTCTTGTTTGGCAATTTTTTAAATTCCGTTTTATTGAGATATATTCACATACCATACAGTCATCCATGGTGTACAATTAGCTGTTCATGGTACCATCATATAGTTGTGCATTCATCACCCCAATCTATTTTTGAGCATTTTCCTTACACAAGAAAGATTCAGAATAAGAATAAAAAATAAAAATAAAAAAGAACACCCAAATCATCTCCCCCATCTCACCTTATTTTTCATTTAGTTTTTGTCCCCATTTTTCTAGTCATCCATCTATACACTGAATAAAGGGAGTGCAATCCGCAAGGTTTTCACAATCACACTGTCACCCCTTGTAATCTACATTGTTATATAATCATCTGCAAGAGTCAAGGCTACTGGGTTGGAGTTTGGTATTTTCAGGTATTTACTTCTAGCTATTCCAATACATTAAAATCTAAAAAGTGTTATCTTTATAGTGTGTAAGAATGTCTGCCAGAGTGACCTCTTGACTCCACTTGAAATCTCTCAGCCACTGAAGCTTTATTTCCTTTCATTTTGCATTTTTCTTTTGGTCAAGATGTTCTCAATCCCATGATGCCAGGTCCAGATTAATCCCTGCGAGTCATATCCTGCATTGCCAGGGAGATTTACACCGCCGGGAGTCAGGTCCCATGTAGGGGGGAGGGCAGTGAGATCACCTGCCAAGGTGGCTTAGTTAGAGAGAGGGGGCCACATCTGAGCAACAAAGAGGCACTCAGGGAGAGACTCTTAGGCACAATTATAAGCAGGTGTAGCCTTTCCTTTGCAGTAACAAGCTTCACAGGGGCAAGCCCCAAGACAAAGGGCTCAGCATATCAAGCCGTTAGTCCCCAATGAACATCAGCAACAATCCAGGTGAGGAAGTCCAACACCTTTGCATCCTTCCCAGCTCTTCAGGGGGGCCTCAAATGTATATTTTTATTCTCCGCCCAAATTACTTTGGGATGTGTTGCTGTTTTACTCTAAGCTATACAGACCTACCATAGCTCACTTCCTATTCAGTTCCATGTAATTGTGGTGTTTGAACAAACTGACTGTAGAAGTTATTGGGTGGCAATTTTTGCTCTCAGTACTTTAAATATGTCATCCCACTGCTTTCCTGTCTCCATGGTTTCTGATCTTATTAAGCCTCCCTTTTATATGACATGTTGCTTCTCTCTTGCAACTTTCAGAATTCTCTCTTTATCTTTGGCATTTGACAGTGTGATATAATATGCCGTCTGGGATTATCCTGTTTGGAGTTCATTGAGCATCTTGAAGGTGTATATTCCTGTCTTTCATTGAATTTGGAAGTTTTTCAGCTATTATTTCCTTTAATATTCTCTCTGCCCTTTTCTCTCTTTCTTCTCTTTCTGGGACTTCCACAATGAGTATATTGATATGCTTGATAGTGTCCCACAGGTTTCTCAGGCTCTGTTAATTTTTCTTTATTCTTTCTTCTTTCTGCCCTTCAGACTCAATGATTTTAATTGTCTTATCCTCACATTCTCTGATTCTTCTGCCAGCTCCAATCTGCTGTTGAACCCCTCTAGGGAATTTTTAATTTCTGTTATTGTAGTCTTCGGCTCTATTTGGTTTCTTTCTATAATTTTCATCTCTCTATTGATATTCTCTTTATGTTCATCTGCCATTTTCCTGATTTCCTTTAGTTTTTCATCCATGTTTTCACTTCAATCTTTGAGCATATTTAATACCATTTTTGTTTTTAGAATCTTCGTCTGTTATGTCCCAGATCTGGTTCTCCTAATTAATGGATTCTAACACTTTACTCTTCTCCTTTGCCTGGGCTATCACTTCCTGTCTCTTCGTATGTTTTTAGGTTTTATAATTTTTTTGTGAACACATGGACATTTTGATATTTTAATATGTTATCACTGGAATTTATACTCTGCAGTGTCTGTTCCTCAAGCTTGTATCCAGGTAATGTTATGACAGAGCTTAATGCCAGGAGGTAACAAAAAAGAAAGGAAGGAAGGGAGGGAGGGAGGGAAAGGATGGAAGGAAGGAAAGAAAGAGGGAAGGAAGGAAGGAAGAAGGAAGGAAGGAAGGGAAAAGAAGGAAGGGGAAGGAAGGAAGGAAGGAGGAAAGGAAGGAAGGAAGGGAGAGAAAGGAAGGAAAAGGAAGAAAGGAAGGAAGGAAGGAAGGGAGAAAGGGAGGAAGGAAGGGAGAAAGGGAGGGAGGGAAAGGAAGGAAGGAAGGAAAGAAAGAAAAGAAAGAGGGAGAGAGAGAGAGAAAAGAAAACACCTTTCCCAGTCTTTGCAGATTGACCTGTGCAAGTATTTGCCTTCAGAGCTTATCCATACAATGAGTATAGAGAATAGCTCCAGGCCAAAGCATAGGACTCCTGATGCTTTCTGCACATGTGTATTGTCTTGCTATTGCACGGTGACCCTAGGATTTACCCAGTTTACATAAATATAAATGTCCCCTCTTCCATAGGAAATCATTTCCTCATGGTCCCAGGCCCTGCACTGTATGTCCTATAGCCAGCAATCCCTTGTCCCAAGCAGGAGAATTCGACTGCTTTCACACAGCATTCTGTAGGAAAATTCTGTGAACTGCCTTTTACAAGCAGGGCAAGTTCTGAGGCAGCAAGTCCCTCAGGCCACCCCCAGACAGATTGGACCAGACATAAATGCTCCCAGTATGTGCATGAGAATTACTCTGCTCCCTCTAGAACAGGGACCAGGGAATTGCACTGGGAGTGACAGACAGCTTTGCCCCAAGCTGGTGAAAGATTGGGGAGAAGCCAGCCAGGGTGCCAGGAGATCTAATGCTTTTAAGTACCCTGTTACTGCAGTCTTTCAACTGTTTTCTGGACCTTTGAGAAAGATGTTTCTTACTGGTTGTTCAAAACTTCTGTAGAGGGATGGAGCCCTGAAGCATTTCACTCCACCATTTTGACTGGGGCAGGGTGTCTAATACTATTTTAACACTATTTATTGTTGTACATTGAAAACAAACCATGCCTTAAACTAGCTAATGATAGAACATATACCTGATGAATGAAGCTGTACTTTTCTTGTAATATAAATTGGATAATGTACACTGAATTTCTTGCATCAGATGGCCAGTAGAGCCTCTACAAACCTTCCTTCCTTGGTTAGAATATTTGTGTTTCATAGTTATGTAGCCAATTTTATCTAGTGTCTCAGGGATTTTTTTTTTTTTTTTTTTTTTTGGAAAATATCAGGAACCTTTAGGAGTTGTTGAATTTTTTCATATCCCTGGGTAATATTAAAGAAACTGCTGATACAAGAGCTTGTTTGACTAGGCAATTTAGTGTTGTTGAAGATTTAGTGGACTAAAGAGTAAGCTGAATACAATTAGGGTGAATGATTAATGGCATTGCTAAAGTAGAAGATGAAGAATTTCTGGTTTATTATCAGTGTTTTATTTAAAATAACAAATTACATTGTCTATAAATGGAAGAATAAATAAAACACCATAATATTTAAAAATTTATTTTATTTAGAAAAGTTGTAGGTTTACAGAAAAATCATGCATAAAATGCAGAGTTCTCTCACACTTCCCTATTAATACCTTGTATTAGTTTGGTGCATTTGTTACAATTGATGAAAGAACATTTTTATAACTGTACTACTAACCATAGTCCATAGTTTACATTAGGATTCACGGTTTGTATTGTATAGTCCTGTGATTTTTGTTTTGTTTAAAATTTTTACTCTAGTAACATATATACAACCTAAAATTCCCCTTTTACCTACATTATTCAAATATATAATTTAGTGCTGTTAAATATGTTTGCAGTGTTTTGCTACCATCACCACCATGCATTACCAAAATTTTTCATCAACCCAAATAGAAACTGTGCAATTTGAGCATTAACTCCCACTCGGGCTCCTGATCACCTGTATTCTAATTTCCAATTCTATGAATATAGTTATTCTAATTATTTCATATCCGGGAGATCATGCAATGCAAAAAAAAAAAAAAAGCACCTTTCACTGTCTTTGCAAGTTGGCTCTATGTTGGCTGGTGCTCTTCTTCAGGGTTTAGCCCTCCTGTCAAGAAGATTAGCCTGAGGCAAATGAGAGGTGCAGAGACTTCTCTGTCTTTTCTGAACCTGTCCTGGGATTGTGCTTGCTGGTGACTTTAGGAATTCCCCAGTTTACAGGAATTCAAATACCTCCTCTACTGCTAATGAAAATAGACTTACTCTCCTCCTGGGTACTCTTAAGTTTGGCTTAAAGCAAGTAGTCTTTTGCCCCAAGTGTCCTTGACTCAGTTGTTTCTTAAGCTGCTTTAGCTGTCAGTGACCTGCTTCTGCCTGCAGGGCAAGTTCTGGAAGGTGAGAGGTCCATCTTTCAGGCTGCCCTCTGATCTCCCGGCACCTACTTACAGGCACCCCGGTATGCATAGGAGTTACCGGGTCCTGCTGGAACAGTGCCTGGACCTACAGTGGGATCAGAGGCTGGCTCCACACACACCACACCACCAAGGGAGTGGGGCAGGCATCGGTTAAGGGCGCCGTGAGCCTCTCCTACCCATTAAAGCTGCATTTTCTTGATTGGGCACTCTCCCAGTTACTGCAACCCTTTAACTGTTTTCTAGAGTTCTGAGGAAGATGGCTCTGGTAGTTTTTGCTAGTTGTTCAAAGATTCTGTGGGGGAACGGCACCCTGGAGTGTCTTACACTGCCATCTTGGTCGACCAGAAGCTAAGAAAAAAGCCATGCTTTTTTCTCCAGCTTTGCAAATTCTTCCTTTTTCCTAACTTTGGATCAAAAGAATTTGAAGAGCCAACCCTGCCCACACAATAGAAACTTAAAGCTAGATTTTTCTCCTTATGAGGTGAAAGTGGAAAAGACAGACTAATTTTCAGTGAAATAGTATTCAGAACTACAAAAACTAATTTTTTCGGGGCTCAGACCTAAAGATAATTTGGGGTTATTATTTGGTGGCTTTACTTCATCTTCCTTCCATAATAGAAAACCATCCAAAATAAAGTTATTTACTTAGTTCTTTTATTTCTAATTTGCAGTAAACTTTTCCCATCTTTGCCATCTGATTGCAAAGAGTTTCTCCATTTGTTAGTCAATAAAAGATATAATGTGTCTTCAATGAATAACATCTTTCATACATTTCAGAGTCGGCCTTTGGGTAATATATGTGAAAGTGCAATGTGTTCTACTAGCATGAACTTTTTCATTTTTACATCTGATATAGGTAGCAATAGATCTGGGATGACCCCCTTCTGTAAGAATCACATTTTAAACCAGTGAAATTTTGAACACGGGAACTGGTATTTTATTTCAAACAAACAAGTAGCAAACCCTTCATCCTTATTCTGACCCTAGCTTGACTCTTTGTTTCACAGGTAAGAACACAGACAGCTGCCATTTTGTCAGTTAGGAGTATGAAACGTAGTTTTTTAAAGGGCAATAATTTACATTTCTTTTAACTTGTGATACAATTAATAGATTAGTTTAATTCTGTATTCAACCTTTGCCATCTGCAGGATTGTCCTACAGTGAGACATAGAAGTCCATAAGAACATGTTTAACTGAGTAATTAAGACTACAGAAAATGCTTCCTGGGGAATATTTTGATTACAAATAAAATTCAAAGTAAAATATCTTGTTTGGAAGGACTAGGTATTTTTCCTGATTAAAACAATAACAACCACAACAACAAACCTAGCATTTATTTTAGTGCAATTTTGTAAGTGTTTCCATGTGTGATGCCACAAAGCTAAAAGTCTAAATCGGATACATTTATTTCAAAATAGAAGGGAGAGGAGGTATTTTCAAGGGTGGCTGTACTTTAGAGGCAAAGAGTCTTTTGGTTTCCAAGTGAAGAATTGTTTAAGATTCTATAAGGGCTATTTTCTAGCCATGATAATAGAGAAGTTTTGCTGTTCTTTTTTAAAATTAAAAATCACACTCATTCACATATTCATCATATAGTTTACACATACATATTAGGTATTAATTCATTATTTCTTGATTTCATTCACATATTCAACTGATATATTTTGAGCATCTACTCTGAGGCTATCAAATGGAATCTTACTGACTGGTATATTCCAACTATTTCTGATGAAATTAAATTTTGCTTGATTAATAGAATATAAAAATTTCTGATGATTCAAATTTTTAATATGTTTAACTTTTTTATGATAACCAAAGTTTTTAAAAAATATAATGTTTTGTTATGAAACAGTATTTAAAACAGATGTAAAACCAGGCTTATAACTATTTTGTCTTTTTCTTATTAAATATGAAGGCTTCTTGCAAATGTTCAGTTTTTCTCAAAACTAAGATGAGCCCTTTTTAAACAGAACTTTTTCCTTGCCACAGTAAGACTTCAGTCAAAATTTAGCATGTAAATGCAAGAAAGTTTTGTACTTCATCTTATTTGTTTAATTGCTTTTTAGCAAAAAGATAGAGGACATGCATAGAGATGTTATATATTAAATCCAATATGTAGCCTTTCTTTACTTATCATTAGATACAGATCTCAAATGGTTATCCATTCTTTCCAACATCTGTACTTCTTAATCATGTCTTAGTTATATTAAAAATTTTCTTCCTTTTATTCTTTTTATTTTGAGCTCTGTTTTATAAATGAAGAAATCAAGGCACAGAGGGGTTCAAAGGATTCACATAATTCTGAGACCCAGACCACTGCTTTATTTGCTTCCTGTTTAACAAATTCAATGGACAAGCATTTATTAAGTGCCCTCTACATGCCATGTCTTCATGGGCTCACAAAAAAGGCTGAAATGGCACTTCCAGCAGTGCTTCATTTTATTGCCTGATAAATGGGTATTGAGTTGCATCTTGACTTCCACCACAGAAGAAGGGGAACAGGAGGCAGTTATCCCATACGATACATACCCTTGGATTCTGCCCTTTGCCACTGGCCCCATTTGACGTCTTCTCTTCCCCTTTCTTAACTGTTTCAGTCACCTGAATATGAACAGATGAGGACCACACAGTTTGACATTGGATACATCATTCTTGACAAGGCCCTCTCCCTGTTATCCTCAGCCACTCGCGCACCATAGATTATTAATTCTTCCTGGAATCTTATCCCCATTGCCATGCTTAATTCAGACCATTGTCATTATTTTACAGCTTTTTAATGGTCCTTCTGCCTCAGCCTTTTTCTGCACCTCTGAACCATTTGCTACACTTTGGTCACGGAGACTGTTGTAAAAGGCAATTCTGGTCATGGCTTGGCCCTGCTAAAACACCTGTGGATTGCCCCATCTCACTGGAGTTGATATGTAAAACCCTTTACAAGCTTCTCCCAGCCCACTCTTCCTGACCTCTCTTTCTGTTTCCCACAGTGCTTCTCAGCTACATGAAATTCTCACTGTTCACTGGGCAGGAAAACTCCAGGATTTGTCCTCCTCTTTCCTAATGACATGTCCACCACTTTTTTGCCCTATGTATTGTTACTCGTATCTCCAGTTTCAGTTCAGACGTCCTGTATGAAGATTCTCCTGATTCCCTCAACAGAATTAGTCTTGCTGTCACCCCACCCAACCAGCCCCTGCCCCTCAGCACTGTCTTCAGTTCATACCTCCATTGAATAACTTATTGCATCAACTTATAATTGTGCCTCTCCCTACAAGATTGTGTGCTGTTCAACTGCAAAACTATTTTTTTTATTATTATCTTTGTCACTCCAGGGTCTAGAAAAGTGACAAGAAATAAATGTGAGTGCATCTCTTGTCTGAGTTTTTGCCTACACATCACACTGGCTGAGCTCCATCTAGGTTGGATGTTTTGTTTTGGTTTATGACCACCTTAGCGTCACAATATATACATTGGTATTTTAAAATCTTAGAACACTCTCCTACATGTTCCTGACACTTAAGATCCTGCAAATCTGTTCTGAACAACTAACAACTCAAATGCCCTACATTTGTAATCACCTTCTTAGAAAGAGGCATTCATCTTGGTAATGCAACATTTAACATCTGTTGAACACTTACCATGTGGCAGGCAGTGTGCTTTTCACTCTTATTGCTCACGGTGACAACATTATGATGTAGGTGCTATTATTGTCCCCATTTTAGAGAAGAAGAAATGCAGGCACAGGGAGTTGATGTAGCTAGTAAGTGGCAAAGTTGGCAAATGAACCCAGGTTCAGTGACTCCAGAACCCATGTTCTTAACGATTATGCTTCATTATTCTCCAAACAGATCATCTGTTCCAAAAACTATCATGACAAACTGATATAGAAGAATTTTAAGATAAATGTAAAAATGCAGACAGTGATTATTACCAATGATTTTTACTCCATCATTTAACTTTGGTCCTTATTTTATTATTTCAGGAAAACTTTACTATACAGTAGTAAAAAAAACTCTGAAAAATTTATTGAAGTCACACAGCTAAAATTCAGGTGCTTGGACTAACTGCTTCTTTATTTTGCTACAATGTACAATATTTCAGAAAAGTTTTGATTTTCACAATCAAATCTTCTGTACAAGACAAAATTTTTACAACTGCTGTGTTATGTACTTGCTGTTTCAAATTACCTGTGTTGCAATGCCATTTTAGTGGAAATAAAATTAGCTTAAAGATAGGAAGTGTCTTTGATTAATTCAATAAAACCATGGTCAATTCAATTAAAACATTAAAATATATTGCAGAGGTAGGAATGTTTAAGGTCATAAATTAATTCAAAGCAGTTGTTCCTAAGCACTTACTACTTACCCGGGAAGGAGTACTGGGGTGCTTTGAAGATAAACATTAGTTCCAATAAACCTACATAATATAAACTTGCTTCAGAATGCTATGTTTGACATCAAAGATCTTTGACCTTAACTTTGTAATTGACAGGGTTTAATTTCATTTACGTATGAGATAGGAGAATCTACTGGATAAGTTTGCATATAGATAAATGCTTATCCAAGTCACCTGTTCTGAATGTGTTTATAGCTGTATTTCCACGTCTACTGTATAATGTGATCCCAGATTTTCTCTCTTTTATACACCAAAGAGGGTTCCTATTTGCAGTTGGGCATCTGTTGAACCATCTTGAACACTGAGTATGCAGGTATGTAAAATTCATTGCATCCACCAATCTCTCATCTTTCCTTTCTTGGTTGTTTGAAGAATCAAAAGAAGTGGTTAATATTAACTTAATGTATCAGAGAACAAGGTTGCAAACAGATGCACTAGAGTGAGAAATAGCATGTTGAAATATTTACCAAATGGACTCTTGATAAAATAACCATGGAAAGACCTAGTCCCCTATGTCTTGTTCAAAAATTCAAGAGTTGCCTACACATAAATTGGGCCAGAGAGAGAGTCAGAAAATGAGCAGCTTGGTTAACCTTTAAATGCCTATTCCAAGTTTAAAGGGAATTAAAAACAAACAAAACAAAACACACCTCCTTTAGAATCACCTTTCAACAAAATATGGGCTGTTTGGGATGTGGGTAGTCTTTGTAATTAAAGTGGCCAAGGTTGATATACAAAGCTTGCTTTCTTCATGAGAATCCACCAAAAATTCTGAAATCCCTTAAGATCAAATTTGTGTTTCATATCCACTTTAAAAAAAACTTTGCCAATTTCTTGCTTTAAAGAAAGATTCTATTTGTTAATGGGAAAAGAAACAAAACTTTGTCCAATTACTAAAGTAATGAAACTCACTTGGGTTTCCAATGGCAAAATGCCACAATGGATGCTAAGAAAAGCAACAGTAGTTTGACCAAAGCCCAACACAGCTGGATGGGCGTGGATCTCATTTTCCTATTTTTAGGGTATTTTTAGAGTATATGATATATTTATTAAAATAAGGTATATTTTCAGATAAATACTTCTTCTCTTGGCATATTGGGTGTTAATTCTGTGAACTGTATTTCAATGTAATTTAAAAACCAGATTTATAATACCAAACTTGTAAATTTCAAGGCTAGAGTTTAGTCTGAATTATCGGAAAACAAAGATCAGTAAAACTTGCACTGCTTTGATCTTGATCTGTTGCACATGGGCTAGAGTCATTTAATTCTGCATCATTCTAGTTGCATAAGCAAAAGAGAAAATGGCAGCCCTAAAACCCATTTTCACTTCCAGTATTTAGATAACTAAAACCAAATTAGGTTGGTCTGAGGATAGTTGTCTTGCTCTTCATTGTTGGTTTTGAGCTACAAAGGTTTGAGGTATCTCCTCTACTGGTAAATGTCTAAACCTAGTGATGAGAATTTAATAAATGCCTATTAGCAACACAAGGGAGGCAAGAGTTTTGTTCCCTGAATAATGTTATCTAAGAATTTGTCATGTTGAAGACATATTTCAATATTAAAAATGCTAATGGTGACTACTTGAGTGTTACGTGCCAAGAGAGAAAAATATTGTAACTCTTTTTAGCAATATTTCAGGTCTGACTTTCCTAAATAAAGCAGAGAATTACCAATTATCAAGCCATGGTGCATTTCATTTTTACTTCCTTCCATAATTTGGAAAACTTACTATACGTATGTTAATAATATTTGTACTTTTAAAAATTGTTTAGTTAGTAAGTGCAGTTTACATTTCATCAGAAGGCTAAAGGGATATTGCTAGATTGGGGAAATATAAGGTATACTACTTCTGCCTCAAATAGGAAATGCTGCCAAATAAATTTCATGGGTGTCAACATTGAATACAATTCAGTTTTAAATAAAAATCGAATAAAATATTCCTCTTCTAATTTTTATACAGGTGAACTCAATAGTGTTTTAGTTTTAAAATTGGAAGACAGATGCAAGAGACAAATAAAGGACCACTGAACTATTCTGAACAACTTCAAATTAAATTGGCAGCTGTTGTTAGTGTCAGAACTTAAATAACTTTGCTTTGTTAAAAATAAATCCACAACATATGGGTTTCAGCAGGCTGTATATTTATTGTTTGCACTTATTAGGGAATGGCACTTCAGTTGAAAAAAATGAGAAATTCTCCAGGGTCTAAAACATCGTCCTTGTTAGCAGACAACCAGTCATAGTGTTTTGAAGATATCTGTCTGCAAAAATCTTCTGATGCTTTTAATTTAGCCAGTTTTTATAGTAAAACCAGTCTTCTTACAAATGGAATGAAGGCATTTATTAGGCTGGGTTTTAAATTCTATTATTTTTAGAAGAAACATTCTGAGGCCTTTCAATCTGCCCCCTGCCTTCAAACTCCAGAAATTAATGTCTAGCTGGTGTACAGAAAGAAACTCACCTATTGTGTAGAAAAAATATCTTTTAGACGACCAAAGAAAATACTTTGTATCCAGTTAAGTATGACCACACTTTTTGCCTATTATCAACTAGAATTCTTCTCCTTTCCCTTTAAACCACGACCTCATGGGCTTCTGGGGTTTTCTTGAGCTGGAAGGAGCCAATGGGACAGGCTTTGATGATGGCATTAAAAACCAACCTGTGGGAAACATGAAATGGGGACCTCTGGTTAAAGATGACAGATTGAACCCATACCTTTACCCTTTCAAAATTTCACCAAAATGAGAGTAAATAATTTTATTTTTTTGAAAAAAAGAGATAACCCACAAGCATGAAGAAAACCAGAAAGAGGAAAATTACAACTTTTGGAAGCTAGTAGCAGGATAATTGATAATTGCCTTAGAAGACCCAAGGAGGAAGACCCTCATCTGGAAGTGGAGAAAGTTGAGAAGCAACTGGAGTTATATGATAGAACCCTTGAACGACTTAATAAGGTTTGTTCTTTGGCAAGAGTAAAACAGAGGGTTTCTAGACTGTGAGACACCAGGCACAGTTGAAGGTGTGGTACCGAACCAAAACCAGGGGAATCAGGTAACAAGCCTCAATTTGGCTTCTGCATCATTCAGCCAGGTATATACCCTGAGATAGGAGATTGGAAGAGTCTTCTTGGGAGAATCTAGAGAGCCAAAAGGAAAAAAACACTGAGCCAACCTAAACTAAAAATACTGACTTTGGGGTTCCCAAAGGAAATGGCCCACCCCAGATCCTCCTAGAAGGAAGACAACATCAGAAAGCCTCCCTTCTGCTACCCCAATCCTTCCAAACACAGATGGCTTCTAATCAGCTTTTTAGTGTCTCATTCTTAAATCTGAACAGATAGCCAAGGATCACCAGACAGTGGAAGAAAATATCTAAATATCTATATATATATGGGGGGGGGGGGAATAACAGATACTATCCAGGGAGAAGAATACTTAAAATATATATATATATATATATATCATTAATATAGTCTAAGATACAAGAAATTATTGTATCCACTAAACAAGAAAAGAATGCTCCAAAGAAAGGAAGCTTCATGGACAAACAAAGGAGCCTTTGGAATTACAAATATGAGAAAAGAAAAATCATTCATTAGAAGTCTTGGAAGTTACAGTAAGAAAAATCTAGACCGTTAAATAAGAACGCAAAGAAATGTAAAATAGGAGAGAAAAGATGAGAAAATTGGAATCCCAGTCCAGAGGTCCAACATCTAAATAGTAGGAAATGTATAGGGGGAATATCATCAAAGAAATAATTCTAGAAACTTTCCCAAACTGAGGAACATGAATTTCTGGATTGACAGGTCCACCAAGTTCATGTACAATATTTGAAAATAGACTCACACCAAGTGTAACATTGGGAAAGCTTAGAATTCTGGGAACATAAAGGTTCCTGCAATGTTTAAAAGAGAAAAAGAAACTGGTTTCGTGTAAAGGGTTAAAAGTTAGAATGGTAATACTGGAAGCTAGAACAAGGCAGAGCAGCACTTTGCCTAGTGAAGTGGAGATAAGTACCAAAAAAAATTAGCTAAAAGAGGTGAACATGGTTGTCTTGAGTTGCCTGTTTGACTTTTAAACTTATATGCTTGTATAATTTCAATAAAATTAAATTTGAAAAAGGAATTTAAAAAACTGGAATGGGCTAGAATGAGCAAACAAATTTTGTACTCATTTTTATTTGGTAATATGAATCTTTCAAATATGACAAGCCCTTTAACAGTATACAATAGATAAATTGTTCAGATTTCATTTGAGATCGTCAGCCCTTGGGTTTGCCAAGGTGTTTCTGTTGGTCTGCATCAGTTAGTGAAATCATTATGTTGTAACGATAGTTAAGCTACATTTGTTTAACTGTTTCTTATGGGAACACTGACAAAAGGTTCAGAAAAAAATAGATGATCTTTCTTCTTCTGCTGAAGAGCTTTAGGATACAACAACTAACTGGTAGGGGATTTAATAGTTTCCCAGCACACAACACACAGAAGAAAAGATGAAATGCAGAAAATAAATGGTTTTTAAATCCCAGAATAGAAGATACAATTTCAGTTGCTGCAACATGAGACAAATAGCTTTTACTAGATCATTAATGTTTCATGATGTGGGGATATATTTTTATACCATACAACTATTAGACTATTTTATTGCAATGATGATGCCTCAAGGGATTTTCAAAAGCACCAAATGAATCTTGGAAGGTTATAGTCCTGGGGCTACTGCATGTACTAAATTGAATAGCTTACCATTAGACAATGAGATTGTATTCATGTTTATTGTACAATAATTTTAAAAAAGAGGCACACTAAAGCTTTAAAGAGAGAGAAAGAGAGATACAAAGAGAGAAAAACATTGAAGATATTTAAATAGAGTGGGCAGGAGTTACTTAAGGTCAATTAGCAGCTCTTATTCATCCCTGTACCCCCAGTTCCAGCTCAGTTTCTTATATTCATTCATTTAACAAATATTTATTGAGTACCTACTATGCATCAGGCATAGTTTTACATCAGTGAAACAGATAGAAATCCTTGGTTTCATGGAGCTTACTTTCTGTTGGGGGGGAGTGGGGAAATTAGGTCAAATACAAAATATGTTAGATGGGAATAGGTGCTATGAAGATTAATAGCTCAGGAAAGGGAGGAGTGTGAGATGGGAGAGGACAAGGGATGTAATTTTAAAAAGGGTAGACCCACAGTAGGCTGCCTAAAATTCTTGTTAAAGTTATTTCTTGACAGAAACAAATCTATTAGTCTATCTGAGACATTGTCTGAACTCTTTACCTGGTTTAGAAACAGTAGCATCCTGTTGGACGGTATAGCACTTCTATGGTGTTGAAGAGCAAGGTTGTTGACTAGCACAACCCCTGTGGGGGCTGTATTAGTTAGGGTTCTCTAGGGAAACAGAATCAACAAGAGATACTTATAAATATAAGATTTTATGAAAGTGTCTCACGCAACTGTGGGAATGCATGAGTCCAAATTCCGTAGGGCAGGCAGCAAACTGGCAAATCCAATGAAGATGTTCGTGTTTGATGAACTCTCAGAAACGAACTGGCAACTTCTCAGGAAATACTTCTCTGGTTAGCCGAAGAAGTGAAAGTCCTCTATCTATCTCGCTTAAAAGCCTTCAATTGATTGGATTAAATCCAGCTGATTGCATTCTCTCATTGTGGAAGACACACCCTGGGATGAAATTAAATGTTTGGAAATGAACAGAGGTGTTGGTAGCAAGATGTGAGAATAACTAACAGTGCCGAATGGCACGTGAATGAGGTGGAAAGGGGAAGCTCAGAGTCATATATGTCACCAGAAGGAAAGTTGGAAGTCAAAAGATGGGAATGTATAAAACTGAATCCTATGGTGGGCAATGTCCATGATTAACTGTACAAATATTAGAAAACTCTTCCATGAACCAGAACAAATGTATGACAATACAACTAGAAGTTAATAACAGAGGGGCATATAGGGAAGAAATATATACCTATTGCAAACTATATACTACAGTTAGTAGTATTTCAACATTCTTTCATAAACAGTAACAAATGTACTTTACCAACACTACGAGTCAACAATTGAGGGGGGTTGTTTAGGGATAGGGGAGGATTAGAATTTCCTTTTCTTTTTTTCTTTTTTCATCTTTCACTTTATTTCTTATCTGGAGTAATGAAAAGGTTCTAAAGATTGAACAAAAATTAAGTGCTGTGATGGATACACAGCTGTATGAGGGTACCAGGGGCAAGGGATTGTACACTTTGGATCTTTGGATAATTGTATGGTATCTGAACAATCCCAATAAAATTGGCTGCAGCCAATTGACTGATGATTTAATAAAACGGCCTTCTGGTTTACTAAACAGCCACAAATGTCCTTGCAGTAACGGTTAGGCCAGTGCTTGCTTGACCAGACACTTGGTACCATAACCTGGCCAAGTTGACACATGAACCTAACCATCACAGGGGTTAAACAAAGGTGTAAAGGAGAAGCAGATGCAGATCTTGGTGGTCCTTAGCAAAGCCAAGCTCTTTGCAAAATACAAAGGATTCCCTTTAGTAATGGGAGGTTGTTTCCTTGTTTTTTAAACACATTTGGTATCCTAGAATGTACAAAGTACAGACCCTAGCTTTTAGAAATAAAGAAAACCTTATAAGTTAACCTTTCTTCCTCAATCCGGAAGAGATCAAGCCATTCTCCATTCCACCTCTTTCTTTCAGCATCTGGGTGCCTGGACTTCTTTGAAATAATACTACTTATATGTGTTTCTGGCAGTACACATCTCCAAGAAAGGGCTGGGGAACCATGAGAGTAAGCCTTTCAATCATTTTCACAGATACTGATTTCCTTCCCCTCCTCCTGTAGAACCTGATTTGGAAAGTAGGTTGTTGTTTTTGATTTTCAGGGAAGCTAAGCCAACAAGGCCAACAGATCAGACAGAGCCCACCACAAGACCAGACCCTCAGAGGACATTGAATAAATAGTTCTTTCTGTTAAGTTCATATCTGCAGACTTTCTCTTTGCATCCTGCATGCTAGTCAGAGTCTCTTATTTTAATTTTTATCCACATCTGCAAAATTCATATGGACACCTGCAGACATACTTCTCTCTTCCTCCTTCCCTGCCCACCCCCTCTAATTATGGGCGAAGGACACAGCCTCCTCACCCTAGTAGAATAGTAAGACCCTTCTTTGAGAATACAGTGTTTAGAGTAAATGATGTTTAAACGGAAGTATCCTCCATCTTCCCCACTTCCCACTCTCACCCTGGCTTTACTGGTAGAGCCGGGAAGTCCATGACTCCTCTGCAGGCTAATGCCCTTGACTATCCTGCCTGACTTTTGTTGTGGGGTAGCTGTTGGAACTTGGGTGTAAATGTCACAGGGAGGGGGCAAACTCAGGGCCTCCTCTGTGCTGTGCCTGCTTCTTTTGAAGTGTCTGGTGATTGTACCATCGTCATGCCAGTTGGAAGCATCCTTTGTTTTACAACAGCAAGACTCTGAAGAGCCACCTGATAAGGCCTGAGAGCCTGGTGTGAAACTGACCCTTTGAACTAGGAAGAATCTTGTCAGGTAGGTAAGCCTTGGCATATTTATCACAGGTAGCTTTTTATTAGAGCTGTTAACAGAGCAGGCTGGTGTCCTTGTTAAGCACGTAAAAAAGGTTTTTCAAGCGTTTCTGTAATAACACAGACTTCTGTGTTATTATAAAAAGGACTTCTATCTGCTCCTTTTTATAAAGATGCAAACCTTCCAACTGCCCATCTCGATAGAGGAATTTGGGAAAATAGCATCAATTTGGGGAATTCATTTATTTACTCATAGAAAAGATTAATTATACCAGGAATAAAATGCAAATGAAACCCAATTATGTACTTCTTCAAGAAAATGTTATATTTTCCAACTTAAAAATTATCTTGATTATCTTTGAGCCCAAATGGAATGAGTTATTTCTTAGTAAAGGCCAGTTGTAGAACAGGAAGTAGAAAATAGAATAAATGGTAGTGATTTTCAACATTTTAGAATCCTGAGTTCCACATCTTGGATATTCTCATGAAAGTGAGCATTCCTCATACATCCATCAGTCACTCCATAAAACTTTGTCCAGTCTCTGCTGTGTGCTGAGTGCTGGGCTAGTTCTTGGGATGGATCGCTGAGCAAGACAGACTATCCTCTGTCCTGTCTCCCAGTCCAGTAGAGACTACTGACATTAAACAAATAATTAACATAGGGTGTGAAGAGAATATGGTAAGGCAGTGAGGAAGCATTCCTATTGATACTGAAAGTCTTTTGGAACTCTATTCTGGAGTGTGCTTTAATGAATAATTTCATTTTCCATTTTTCAACAGTTCTTTGAGACTTCTCAAGCTTGATGTTCGAGTTTGCTTTCCAACTTTTCCTTCATGTTAAATGCTTCTGTAGACAGTTTCCCAAAATAGAATTTTCCATTTCAGACTAAGGAGCTCCAGATGAGATCAGGAATTTAGGATAAATGCCTTCGAACTTTCATTTGAAGTTTTATGCTGTCTAAGCCCTAAAGAGACAAAAAGGGTTGGTGTGGCTGCTCAGACTTTCGGGCCCCTCAGTGTCTGTAGTCTCCCATGTACGAGCAGGCAGGGCCCAGTAGGCCTGCAGGCTGCTGCTTTCAAAGGGAATAAATGTAGTTGTTTCCACATCACCATGCTGGGGTGCAACAACAAGTTCTACAACGATCTCTTAGTTTAGAGTGGTTCTCTGAGAAACTGAGGCCCAGAGGTGTGAAGGCCATCCAGCAAGCTAGTGGAGAATCAGAACTGCAATTCCAACAACTGCGTGCCTCCTCCATCCCAGGCTCAGAAATGAGCACCCCAACTCTCTGAGAACCCTGGCAGCACAGCCCATCCCACCTCTGCACAGATCCTTCCTTCCTTTTCACTGCTTCTGGTACCTTCTGCCCATCGTAGTCTAACATTGTGTTTGAAACCAGGCAATTTTGAAATATTTTCTCCATGTTTGACTTAAAGCAAATTCTCTCCATATTGTTTTCCCCTTAAACACACCTCTAAAGATTAATACTATTTGTGTAATAATTCTTTATCAGTGAGTTCATTGATGAATTTTAACTTTCTAATTAGGTGTATGTTATATATGCAGTATAAAACTGTTGAGTCCAGACCAATAAAGGTTATCCTGAAAACTGCAGTAGGGATTTCCAGATTTATTACCCCTTGCCCCCCACCCCCTTTTTCCCCAACAGTAGCTCATTTGTGGGAATTACATTACACATAATGCTCAGTGTACCTTAATTTTAAGCCAAAAAAGTTCAAGGTAATGGCACAGGATATTCTAATAGGAAAGTATGTTGTGCTAAGATTATTGCCATATAATAAAGTTCACAGAGCCCTTAAGCAGTGGGAGGACGGAGGATCCTTTTTGAAATACTTAGTTTTGAGCCAGCATTCCACTGCTTTCCTCGTTTCCTGTTGCCTCCCTCCTCCTCACAGCCACATTCTCCAAACTTTTCATTTTCCACCATAACCATTATAAAAGAAGGATTATTATCTTTTCATGTTTTTTTAAATGTAAAGGCGTCTTCTCAATTGTAATTAAAATATATTTTCACTTTTGCTTTTTTAAACAGTTAAATTATGTAAAAGTCAAATGTGACAAATTGATGGATTAATTCAACTAAGATTGACATAATTGCATTTTATATCCCCGATAAAAATCACACAGGAACAGGAGTTGTAATTTTATCCTACCGTGTATCCTTAGATGTGTATTTTTCTTGTTCTCTGGCCAGCGAGGAAAAATTAATACTGTCAATGCTGCAATTAAAGCCAGTGATAAGCTCATGTGTAGTCTATCACATAACTAGCCATAGTCATCTTCTGTTTCTTTGTATTAAATCGACACAAATGCCTTGGCTTTGTAAACGTCACGTCAACTTCACTTAGGCTCTGCAGCCTTCTCAGTGCAATGCATCTTTCATTGATGTTGTGATGGGGATTAGAGGTTAGTTCCTCCAGAAAAATTCTTCCTTACAGTCATATGATAATAATAGCTCAAGAAATTCTTCATGCAGTAAAACAAATTAGAGGACTGAGCAAGAGAAAAGCTGCAAAATTGGTGAAAGGAGAAAGGAAAAATACTATAGCAGAGAAGAGCAGGGGATACAATTGTGAACAGATTGCATCGTTTGTTGGTTGTCACTTTGGAGCAAGTGGCAAGTTGTGGGGCAGGAGGACCCCTTTCTGTCCTTTGCCAAGGCAGTATTATCTCAGTAAATTAGGGTGTTTTTAGGCCAGAAGAGTTCAAACAGTTTCCCAGCTTTTGTCTGTGACGGTCATGTGTTCCACTGTTTTGCTGCCTTGTCTACACAACTTGATCTGCTTAGTATTTTCAGCAAATATCCCCTGTCCCCCAAATGACATGTGATCTGCCTCCTGTGTGTCCAAGTGCTGGGACTGCTAATGAACACTCAGAACTCAAGGAGACAGCAGCTGCCCAGCAGCCTTCATGTTTCAACAGCCCTGCCCAGTGGGACAGCAGTTAATTTACATCAGTGGGAGCAGCACTCGCCTCAAAACTTTCATGGAAATGGAGCTTATACATAGGAAATGTGTTGAAATTGCAAAAACTGTGCATAATTAAAATTTAGCATTGCATGTCTCCAAAATAATGGGTTTAAATATTGGATATGAAGTGGCTTTAAGTTTTAAATTTTTCATTCCATATTATTTGAAGTCCTACAAACATTTACGGGAAAACAGTTTTCAAAGGTTTTGTGGATTGAAACCAGTACCACAAGCTATACCAAAAGAACAATTTCATCTGTTACAATAAAAGAGAAGCTAACTTTTACTCATTGACATGACTGTTTCATGAGCAATATCGAAGACCTTGCATTGTCTATGTAGAATTTGGCAAATGGTAACATCAACTACTGAAGGAGAACTTAAACTAGTTCTTCTTTCTTGTTCCACAAATTTACCACCTTCTTAGGAGAGTTGGTAGTCAAAGTGAATGGTGTCTGAATACCAGTGATTCCTAAAGTCAGTTACAAATTGTAATTCCCTGGTTTGATGTATGAAACACAAACTTCTGGGTCCAAACTCAGACTTGCTGAATCAAAATCTATTGGGATAAGGTGTAGGCATCTGTATATTTCTGAGGCTTTCTGTGTGATTCCTTTGTTGCCAGCCAGCTCAGCAACAGTTGCTATTTGAGCACTGCTAATATAGACATCCTAATTCCCATCCATAATATCTAATAGCAAGTACTCTTGCCCTATTCTACAATAGAATTCTTTGATCCATTTAATAGACACTTTCTGGAGTATCTTTGAAGGGCAAAACAATTCTACCTTCAATGGGAATTACCCACTTCCATCCCATAAAACATACACAAATCCAAATCCATCTGTCCACATACATGGTCAAGGGGTGGACACTAGGGAACCATGTTGGATTCTAACCTAAAAACTGTGAGGTGGCCATTTTTTAACATCATTGACTGAGGAGCCATGAGATGCTGTCTGCAAGTAGAGAGGAATAAAGTGTTAAACAGAAACAGAGACAGAAGAATGGGGGAAGAACCCTGTCTAGATTTCTGAGGGTTTTTCATTCCTGAATTATAGTCGTTTTCTGAAGGTCAGCTACATTCCTGCCCTTGTTTTCCATGAAAAACCTCTGTATCCTTCCAATAAATTATCACCCCCCACCTTTTTTTCTCCTTAGAGAAAATTAAATTAGTTTGGTTTCTGTTGCGTGCAACCACAAAGTCCTAACACAAACCTTATTCAACATTTTCAACAAAGCCCAGTGGTTTCCTAACATACCTGCCATGCGGGGATCCCACAAAAAGAGAAGTCAGCCATCTGTTGACTCAGTTTCAGAGTCACTTACTTCCATTCCGACCTTCTGCTGTTGGTTTCCTGTCAGAACATTCTCCTCAAAGTCATTTGAATTATAATGAAGCAGTTTTCCTTTACTCTGCCCACCAAATTCCCTTAAACAAGAAATTTCCTTTTCTGGCTTTATGCCCAGGACTCCTGTCCAGGAGAGGCACCCTGAGCTTACTCTGGCTCTGTGTTCAGAAACCTGTGTTCAACTTTTAACACCCTTGTCTTTTAAGCATCCTCATATTTGATGATATAGACTTCTCCTGCGGTCCCACTTTTCCTCACATGTCCTTTCCCCTTCTGTTAAACCATCAGCAGAGTTGATATTCCAATGGCATTGTTATTTAGAACTTCTAAAATCCACATACGATTTTTTGTGAGGAAGTGGGTTTTTGTTTCTTTTCTTTTCTTCTTCTTCTTTTTTTTTTCCACCACGAACCAGAACTCAGACCAGATATTTGTCTCAAACCTCCTCTTTTTCCCAGGGATCCCCTTTGTCACATAATTAAATAACCAGAACCCCCTTTTGAATTATATGCAGGTTCAAGATGGAAGGATCACGGGGTGGGAGGATGGAATGTCTGGGAGTTGTAGAAAACTCAAACTTGACCTAGCCCTCATCCCTTTTTTAAGTGAGTTGGGAATTGAAGAAAATGTGGGGGTAAATCAGGGATTCCACATCTGAGAATAACCCCAGCAGCTGGGAATACTCAGAAGAATATCAATTTTGTGAATTCACATTTTTTCTGACTATAAGACCCAGGAAAAAAATAAGCTTCCATAAATTCTAATATTTATTCATTCTGGTGCTTAGAATAGATACTGAAGTCAATAGATCTTACTTTGTTTGCCAGTTTGTATATATTATGTCCCCCAGAAAAAACTGTGTTCTTTGATGCAATCTTGTGGGTGTAGATTGATTAATCCTTTTGATTAGGGTGTGACCTTTTGATTGGGTGTTGTCATGGAGATGTGACCCACCCAACTGTAGGTGATAACTCTGATTAGATAATTTCCATGGAGGTGTTACCCTGCCCATTCAGGGTGGGTGTTAATTGGATCACTAGAGTCGCATAAAGGAGTTCACAGACAGAAGGACCCCAGAGCAACTGAGAGTGACATTTTGAAGAGGAGCTGTAGCTAAGAGAGGACAAAATGCCCCAAGAGCAACATTTTGGAAACGCCATTTTGAAACGCAACCTGGGCACAAGCAGACGCCAGCCACGTACCATCCGAGCCAACAGAGATTTTCCAGATACCAATAGCCATCCTTCAGTGAAGGTACCCTATTGTTGATGCCTTACCTTGGATACTTTATGGCCTTAAGACTGTAACTTTGTAACCAAATAAACCCCCTTTATAAAAGCCAATCCATTTCTGGTGTTTTGGGAAATGGCAGCATTAGCAAAGCAGAACACTTTGTTATAGAGCTCAAAGTATACAAAGCCATTGTTATTTTCTTGTGATGTTTCTGTAAGGTCTGTGCTCTCTTCTCAATAGTTACCTTCATTAAGATCTGTATTGTCATAGTCTATTTGGGGGAAATTCCAGGAATTTTAATGTCTTAATATCTTTATTACCCAGCATTCCAAAGAATCTACCACTTTGTATAAAATGATGAGTGTAGGGGAAGTCGGGACATGCTCATCCCAGGTGGGAGTAACTAAACCCTGAACTTTACTCGATAAGTAACAGGTGTGAAGTGTTGTCAAAAGGTCTTCCCTTTGACAGCTGAATTGAGCCATAAAATTTTTGAATAATTTATGCAAGTCTGGTGGAGCCCAGAAATAGATTGTTAATCCAGGGTTCAGATTGCACTGGTGTTGATTTCACAATGAAATGCTTCAAGTTAATTTTTTGTTGTATCTCTTATCTTTGGCCTTTAGGTAATAAGTAAAAATATTCAGATTGCCCCATAAGTCAAAATTAATTTTGCAAACTATTATCCATGGATTTAACATCTTCTGCTTTCTTTTAAGTAAAATCTGAGATTATAATGAGATGTTCTAGTTTATAATTTTAAAATATTACAAGATGGCCAAGACTGGGGTTAAGAAACCTTTAAAACATCTTTAATTTCAGTTAACTGCTAAGTTTGCATACTCTTCTTGTAAGCTGGGTTTTTCTTCTCAAAAAAAAAAAAAAAAAAAAAGAAAAGAAAAGAAAAGAAAAGCAACATGTGGTTTGTTGCATTCGTTGCTCTTCTTAGCCTGTTTTGCATTAGGAGATTGTGGAAACCTAAAACTGAAAGCTCCGTAAAGAAAATCTTACAGTGAAGGAAAGAAATGGAGAAAAGAGACATCTAAGACTCAGTCCTTTTTCCCCGTCTGCCTTAAAAATTCCAATGTAAAATGTGAGTCTATGGTAACTGGAAGTAGGAAAAAGCAGAGAAGCAAATAATTTTTTAAAAATCATATCTATTGCTAAATACTCTAAGTCGACCCTTTATTTCCCCTTTAGGAACTATCTAATACATGAAACCATTAAAAAAAAAATAAACCATACATGTCCACCTACTCAAAACAAAGACCAGCACTAGAAAGCTGCCTGATGAGAGTCAAGCTGCACTACCTGTTGGCAGCTTCCATGGGTAGCAGGGCACCCGCTTGTGACAGCAGATATTTCCCTCACAAGGCACAGGAAATTTGCAGTCTGGTGGCACGCTATGGGTTATCTTGGATTCTTTTTCGTCTTATAATTCCACTATTAATTTGCATTTGTTTTTACATAAGCATCAGTGTCATAATGCCTAGCATTTCCCTTTATAGTCTTTCAAAGAACCCAAATATTTCTGTATGTTATTATCACATTTAGTCTTCCTAAGAACCCTCTGAATTAGGTACATGTAACAGAGTGACAAGCATTTTTCTGTAGCAGGTTTTAATTTGCCTGATAATATATTTTTTTTAAATACTGTTCTTCATGAAAGGCATTCTTAGGAATCAGACAGTTGTATGTTAGGGAAAGTAATTTTAAAGGTTCTTGGGAAGCCAAGAAGGTGATCTTAAGTGTTATTTGTTTTGGAATTTGCCCTCCTCTTTTATCTTTTGAGTGCTAGTTCTATTTGAAGAGGTTGTTTAACCTCTTCTTTCAAGAAAAACTTTTGACTCTTCAGATCCTGAAAACATGATATGTGATAAAAATTATCCTTTAAATGATACTTTCAGCCTTCACTAATCTGTTCCCTCCCTCCCAAACATAATTTTCCAAAAGGTAAAGAGAAGCATTTTATAGATTCCTGGAATCTTGCTAGAATCTATAGAGAGAAAAGATAAAAACTTCGGAAATGGTTGGTAACAGAAATGTGGTTTCATCTATTATGTAAAAACCAATATGTTGTCAGCAGTCTTAAATTGGAAATAGAGTTTATGTGAAATAAAAATGTTTTTGTTCCAGTAGGAAGCAGATTATCTTTACAGTCCTGTGTGACACAGTGTGAGTCCAACTTGTCCTCTATTATTTGAGCTCATCTGCAAGAAATTTTTGTGATAGAATTGCTGAGAAATGCTGCCAGACAGATTATTAATTCTATTGCCTTGTTTTTTTCATTTGCTGCAACAGCACTGAAGGACGTTAGTGTGAAAAAAAAAAAAAGTGTGATGATCCCGTGCATTGAGCTGTAATCAATTTTGTATGACAAGTTTATTAATGGCTGTATTACTTCAGTGCCTTTTGCCTTCAGGATGTCATGTGAGATGCATTCAGTAGAATGGGTTATACAGAAACTATGAACCGAACCATTCTCAAGGGCTGCCCTTTGTTCAGTATAATCTCCCTTTAAATTGAGGAGGTGATGGTTGGGAGGCTGAACTCATCAGCCAGCAATACCCTTATTTGAGTAAGAGCGTAGCACACACTGATACTTATCATGACTGATCAACAACAGAGCAACTGATATATAAGAGATTTTCAAATACAATCCAGTTTTGTTGTAGTTGGACAATAAAATGATTTTGTATCTACAGAAATTAAAATAATATGCTGAACCGCTTCAAAAAACCCAGGGTCTCCTTTGTATGTGGATCCCCAGGGCTGAGGAAGGGAAGAGATGTCCCTAGGTTTTGCTTTTTAGCTGCACAGCCCTCTGCTCCTAGAGGCCAGCAAAACCAATATATTGTCATTGAGGTCCCATAAGTAAGACTGACAATCATTGCTTCATTTCTAGCTGAAATAATGTAGTATTAAAAACTTCTATAATTAATCTTCCCACTTTCGGAGGTGCTGCTCAGGGAAAAGTTGGGAAAGAAAACCATTTTATCTGGCTAACCTTAAATAGCTCTGCTTTAAAAGCAAATAGCATAGTGTTTAAGGATACCGGCTTTGGTGTCAGACTGGTTTTTGAATCCAGACTCCTCCACTAACTAGCTGATGACTTTGACAACCTTACTTTTCTCATTTGTAAAATGGGGAGAATAAACCCCACCTCATCATATTCTTATAAGGATTTTTAAAAATATGAACAGAATTTGCACAATTCCTGGCATACATGTACTCCATAAGTCATTGCTGCTTTAATAACAATAAGGGAGCTTTATTGGGCTTTCTTGTGGTCTTACTCCATATATCACCACAGAACTAGTGGTGACATCCCAATATCTGTCAAAAGTGACTGGAGATTCTAATACATACCTAACTCTTCATTCTATACTGATTCCACTATTGTCTTTGAATCACTGAATATTCATTGAAAGGAAGGCCCTGTACCAAGTACTCAAAGAAATGCTATAGGGCAGTGTTCGCTTTCCCTAAAGGGTGCTAAGGATGTTCTTGGCCTCCCAGATCCACTCAGATCCCCCACTTCTATTTCCAAAAAAAAAAAATCCTCTTCCCTATGATCATCTTTAGAGATGGCTACTCTAGGTCACATCCAGCTTTTCCTTTGAAAATGCTTGTTTTCTTCACACTAGCCTACTTCCACCCTTAACCTAGGGATTGTGTTGTGTCTCTGACTGGCCTAACTTCCCATTTCACCATCCCACGTGCTCTAAGGCTGATGTTAGAGGCTTTCTGTCACTTTACATTTTATTTTTGTGTCTTGAAAATGGTCCTTCACTGTGGCCCACAACAGGCTGTTAATGCCTTGCTAAGGTATATTCAAGGTTTGCATATGGAACAGGGCAAATGGGAGGTGACCAGATAGTTTTGTATGTGGAATTCTGTAACATGCCACTTCAGGCAACTGAGTAGAGCAGATTCTACCCCTGTAGTCCTGGCTTCAGTGCCTCACCTAACTCCTCTAGCTCATATTTAACCAGTCTGTTTCATCATGTCATCTTTATTACTCTCAGCACTGTAAAATAACAAGGGGAGGCAGAGTCTGCTCTCAAGGAGTATCTATTCCAGAGGCAAACACTATATACCACAAATTATGAGCTGACAAGAGGGATGTGTGATAGTTTGGAGCTGTTATGTACCCCAGAAAAGACCATGTTCTTTTAATCCATTCTTGTGGGTGCAGACCTATTGTAGGTGGGATCTTTTAATAAGATTGTTTCAGTTAAGATGTGACCCAGCACATTCAAGATGGGTCATAATCCTTTACTGGAGTCCTTTGTGAGAGGATAAATGGAAGAGAAATTTGGACAGAGCTGAGAGAGAGAGAGAGAGAGAGAGAGAAATGCCCCAGAGAAGAAATGCCCCTGAGATGCCCACAGACAGTCAGAGAGAAAGCCACTGGAACCTGAAGCTGAAAGTACAAAACCCGGGAACAAAGGACAAGCAGATGTTGCCATGTGTCTTTGCTATCTGACAGAGGAACCCCAGATGCCAGCAACCTTTCTTCAGAGAAGGTATCCTCTTGTTGATACCTTAATTGGACATTTTCTCAGCCTTAGAATTGTAACTTGTAACTTAATAAATCCCCGTTGTTAAAAGCCAACCCATTTCTGGTATATTGCATTCCAGCAGCTTTAGCAAACCAAAACAGGGTATCATTTTTGTTATAGTCTGTACCAACCCAGCAACTCAACATGACTGTTTTCCCTGAGAATAGCTGGATAATGATACATTTGGGATGGACTTGGCAGTGGGAGAATGGAAGCATCTGGAAAAGCTCTCTGAAGGAGCTAGAACAACCAGACGGTCTATGCTCAAAACATACATCTCTTTTATACATTCATATTAACCAAAATAATGGCAAGTCCCCATCCTCATGGGTGGAGATGCTGACTGAAAAGGTTGAGCCTCTGGGTTATCCTACAGCTACATGCACATAGGATGAGAATCACATCACTCCACTTAGCAGAATTTCTGATTGAAATAGAAAATAAGCAGTAATTCTGGAGGAGGGACGACCTGAATAAAACAGCAGTCTTGGGACTAATGGAGGGGGCTGGAGCAGTGGGAGTACAGTGTAGAAGCACTGGTGTAACCTGGGGCCTCCAGAGGAAATTTCCTAGATCCACCTTGAACCAAGTCTTGAAGCAGGAGTCAGCCAGGCAAATAAAAGTGAATAGCTAGATGGCTCCAAGCAGAGGAAATAGTGGGCAAAGAGTCATGGAACAGCCCAATATTATGGGAAACCACTGGCAGTTCTAGAACCTAAGAGGAATTGTGACAAGTGGAGGAGATAAGAGCTGGAGAGAACCGTAGGGGGCTGGAAATAGAAGGCCTTTGCCATGCAAAGAACCCTTGATTTTATCCCATGGAGGTGGTGGGAAAACTTTGAAGAAGGGCTTTTAAAGTAGGAAAATGATGTAGTCAGATTTTTGGTGGTCAAGTAGAGAGTGAAGATAGGGGTGAGAAGACCTAAGGAAATGGGTTAGGCTGTTGTCATGTCTCAGGGTGGGGAAGATGAGACAGGCAACAGTCATAGGGATAGGGAGAAGAGATACATAGTTAACAGAAAAAAATTAAAGATCTGTTAAGTAACTGAATGAGAGAGTAGGCAAAGGGGAGGGAGTGCTAAGAATGAAGGAGGAATCTGTGATGACCAGATTTCTGGCTTCCCGGGAGTGTTGCTACCAGACTGGGAAATGAGGAGGAAGAGAGGATATTGGTTTGGAGGTGGTGGGAGTACAAGATTTAGACATTCAAGCTTTCCATAAAGAGATTTAAATTTAGCCAACTATAGTTCATATCAGATCTTTTAAACCAAAAAGAACAAATGACCTAAATGATAAATTTGATGAGATTCCTTTCAATATTAAAACTGGAAAAGGGAACCTCAAAACCGTTTTCTCAGTTGTTTGTTTTTTGTTTTTTTTTTGTTAATCCAAATAATGGAGAATAGCATCAGTAGATTGATATTTGAAGTATAAATACGAGTGCTTAGAGTGTCCAAGGTTCTGGGTCAGGCTCTGCGGAGGATAAAAATGTGAACAAGGCTGTCATTCACCATTCAACAAGTATTTATTGAGTACCCTCTCTATGCAAGGCAATGTATCTAAGCACTTGGAATATATCACTAAACACAATAGACAAGATCCCTGCCCTTAGCTTCTGTATAATTTAATGCAAAACTCAATGTTGAAGAGGTTAAAGCTCCAAGCAAAAAGGATAACAGAAATATTAAAAGGAACTTGGATCAAAAGACAGTTGCTTATCTCTAACTATGTGATTCAAGACAACTAGAACAATTTGAATTCCAAATCCTGGCCCTGGTACAATCTAATGAAAGCTTGTAAACCAGTCTCCACTACAAAATCACCTTGTTTAAATTCCCACAGTTGCAAAAGGGACCTGGGATCATTGATAAGATAAAGAAATGTTTTGAGAAGTTTTGCTGACCTTTTTCTTTGGGGCAAGCGGCTTCTGGCTGCTTGAAATAATTCTTTGCTGACACCTCTGTTAGAGTGCCTTGGTTAGTTATAGCACACAGTAACAGTGTTAAAAGCTGGCATGCCTGTGTTGGCCTAGATTTTCCCTTGAGGAGGATCAACCATTTTAGGTGGTGAAAAGCTTAAATACCATAGGATAATGCACAGGTTAGCAGAATAGCTTTGAACATGTAGTACATGAAATAAAGCATCCGATAATTTTAAAATTTGAAATGGAGTCATATTTATTACCTAGAGGTTTTGTGCAAACATATATCTGCTAGATTCCAATCTGCTGGATTGCAGACCCCCACTTATTCTAAATTTCCAATGCCTTTTTGATCTCTGCAGTAGGAGTTAGTTGGGAAGTTCTTCTGCATGGATTATCTTCCAACCTGAAAATCATGTGCCTATTTCTGTCATAATGCTGGACCCTGAACTCTTTAAACACTGGAGTATGTATAGACTCTATTTTAAAGGTGAATATCAGCAGAAGATAAAGTTTGCACTTAGAAATGCAAATCCTTTGTGTTACCTTAAGTTTGTCTCCCATGGGCAGTGAAAAGTATTTGCAGTTCCAGGTTACAGCTCACATCAGGCCACGTTGTTGGTTGTCTTTCAAGTAAACTATGGGAATGCTAATTAATTTAGGAATGTCAGGGCCCTATCTGTGTCCCTGGCCAACCCATCCAACTCCCCAACACACACACACTCTCTGAGCCCACCACAAGTCCTTTTTCTTTGCTCTCAGAAATCATGCCCTCAGACACATTGCCTTGTCTTTCCTTGCCTTGACTTCTGAGCAGCTTCCAGGCTGTTCCCTTCTGGTTTCCCTGCATTGTTCTGTCCTCCCTCCCTCCACCTAGGGCACAGAAAAGATCATGTCACCCTTTTCTGCTTAAGCTTCTGCGGCTGTCCATGGCCCCTGAAGTAACTTGGCAGTCTTTCTCATGGCTTACACAGCCTTGTCCTGCCTACCTTTCTGCTCTATCCCAGCTCCTCCCTCTTGTAAAACCTAAACCCCAGGCCCCCAACAGATTACCATGGATTTACTAAGGGCTACTTGCTCTTTTGGCCCTCAAGTTTTGATTGGCTCAGCCTGGACTGGGTGCTGTTTCTGCACCACCCCATTCCATTCTCATCCCATTAATTACCCTGATAACTACTTTCAACCCTTACAGGCCCAACTCAAATGTCACCCCATCTTCACTCTTCTTTGATCCTCACATTCCAAGCAGAATTGATTTTACAACATTTCTTCTTGTTCCTATAATAGAACTTCAACCACACCTCAATTGTAGTCTAATTAAAACATACTAGTTTGTTATGTAGTTAGGAAAATTTAATCAACCATTGATTTCCCTACTTATCTTGTATATTTTTCTATGCCTGCCGCCTTTTCAGAATAAATCGAGATATGAATAGACTAGGAAGTTTAGAATATGTCCCCCTGAAGGAGACAGCCTAGGTCTAATTGTACTGCCTTTAATGATAGATTCATTGGTTGAGTCAAAGGATATTTGTTGGAATCAATGGATGGATAAAAGAGGCATCAATCAGAGCAGCTCTTGTCCCAGTATGCCCGGCTCCATGGAAATGTAGTACTAGTGTGATGCCCCTTCCCAAAGTATTGTAAACAAATGCAACAGAGATTCCACTCTTAAAGTTTGTGACTGGGAGGAAAATAGCAGGGAGAGGAATTGTGTATTCATTTATCTTCCCACATCAATTAATACTTACATTGGGAACTTCAGTTTCTGCTTCTGAGCTTTCTTCCTTATATTTTGTAGTATATTTTCTTTATTATTTCTTAAACTGTATCTTTTCTCTTCTTATCAAAGTTTATGATCTTTATAAAAAGGTAAAATTTACAAATAATGTGAAAATATGAATATATACTTATTTTATAAATATAAAATTTTAAAGTGATTTTTATTTATAAACTGCCCACCCCCAAAAGCCACATTCATGGTTTGGTATTTATACTCCTCTAAATAATTTTGATATGCATATACTAACCTGTATGATATTAGTTATAACAGTGTGATTGTGCTATATATTGTGTTTTGCAACTTTGTGTATCTTAAATATCTTTTTATGATAGAGATCTCCAACTCTCCCTCTCTCCCTCCCTCTCTCCTTCCTTCTCTCTCTTTCTCGCTCTCTCTCTCCACCCCCCACCCCCCCATTTGTTGGAAGACTTATTCTTCATTTCTTAACATTTTGGCAGTTTTTCAGTAGTGCAGTTTTAATAACTCAGGGTGCCTGAATGCTAGTTTAAGTATCTGTCCTTATCTGTCCATGAAAAGTAACAAAATCTTTCCTGGTGTGGGGGTGAGGTAATTACAGAATAGTCGGGAATGAGGGGTGAGTGGGGTGAGCAGAGATAGCTGTCAGCTTTTATTAACAGTTATAACTCAGAAAAGAGCCATATAAAAGGACCTGATCCCATACCCTCCCTCCCACCCAACTTGGTCTGTGGTTTCAAGACAGAGAGCTGTAAACTCCTACCTGGTGTTGGTGTCATACCCAGATATTGAATTAGAGCTGGTGGAGCTTCAGGGAACATCTAGTTGAGGTGGAAGAGTCTGAGGGCCGCCCTGGGAGACTGAGGAGGGTAGCTGTGGGAGAGGTTTGGGAAGAAGCCAGCTCAGCGCTTCAAAGAGAACAGTTTCACTTTCATCAGTTTCTATACTGAGATTCCTATTTTAGTTGAAAAATGGATTGTGTTCCCTCCATTTCAAAAGTTCTAAGCATTTTTAAAGGTTAAAAAATTAATACTTTTGAGTGATTTATCCCTATGGCATACAGCTAGTAACTGACAGAGAAAAGATGCTGGGGGAGGGGTCAAATGGTTGGGAGGATTGGAGAAGTAAATCTAAGAAGAGATTGGACATAGAAATGTTAAAGAACCACTTGTCTCTAATCGCATTGCTTTAACTATAATCAAAGGGGAAAGGTAATTGGAGAGAAACTGCAACCTATTATAAAACTCCTTAATGCCTATTAAATCTTAAGGAAGAGCTCAAGATCCACTGTAGGGCCTTGCCCTGGGGGTACTACAGACTTAGCTAAGGTTAACTAAAATTTGCAAATGTTCAGTGATCTATCAAGATACACTATCAAATATGAGATACAACAGAAATGTTTAAAATTAACAAGAAAGTAATACATTTTGCATAAACTTCCAGTGATGGCGGATTTAGGGACAAGCATGAAGACATCCAGACTCCGTTGGTTGATTTATCTTCCAGGGAGAATACTGCTCGAAAGAACCTAGGTTTGTGGCCACAAATTTTGCAGTCCAGTCTGTTTACACTAATTCCTCTGGATCTCAGCTTCCTTATCTGGACAAGAGGAAGGATGCCATAGGGTATCAACTCTAAAATGGTATGACCTTGTGATCTGAACAACCAAACCACTGTCCTTAATTACGCTCAGTGAAGACTAAAACGGTCATCCTTCTTAACCTTACATATGTCAACTGCCCCTCAAATTAAAGTGAATGATATGTCATTCGATGAATATTAGAGACTTGATCTCTCTTTTCTATTAAGTAACTTAAAGATATTTAACCATTTAAATGGACTTTTCCTAAATTGCTGGCATTTTATTATAAATTCCTCCAAATGCCTAAGACTGTGTAACCCTTACTTTTAAAACTAAGAAGCATGTCTATTTTACAAATGGAAAAGTGAAAGTAAGAAGCAGAAAAGAACTTAAGGTCACTATATACAAATCCTGAGGGAATGAAGGAATAGCGCTAATATTTGCTTTGTATTCTGTATGTTATCTCTTTCTACCAGACACATTAAACCTGGATGGATGGCTTGTGTGTGTGTGTGTGTGTGTGTGTGTGTGTGTGTGTGTGTTTTATTTATTTTTATTTTTTTATCTTCACTTTATTGAGATATATTCACATACCACGCAGTCATACAAAACAAATCGTACATTCGATGGTTCACAGTACCATTACATAGTTGTACATTCATCACCTAAATCAATCCCTGACACCTTCATTAGCACACACACAAAAATAACAAGAATAATAATTAAAGTGAAAAAGAGCAATTGAAGTAAAAAAGAACACTGGGTACCTTTGTCTGTTTGTTTGTTTGTTTCCTTCCCCTATTTTTCTACTCATCCATCCATAAACTAGACAAACTGGAGTGTGGTCCTTATGGCTTTCCCAATCCCATTGTCACCCCTCATAAGCTACATTTTTATACAATTGTCTTCGAGATTGATGGATTCTGGGTTGTAGTTTGATAGTTTCAGGTATCCACCACCAGCTACCCCAATTCTTTAGAACCTAAAAAGGGTTGTCTAAAGTGTGCGTAAGAGTGCCCACCAGAGTGACCTTTCGGCTCCTTTTGGATTCTCTCTACCACTGAAGCTTATTTCATTTCCTTTCACATCCCCCTTTTGGTCAAGAAGATGTTCTCCGTCCCACGATGCCAGGTCTACATTCCTCCCCGGGAGTCATATTCCACGTTGCCAGGGAGATTCACTCCCCTGGGTGTCTGATCCCACGTAGAGGGGAGGGCAGTGATTTCACCTTTCAAGTTGGCTTAGCTAGAGAGAGAGGGCCACATCTGAGCAACAAAGAGGCATTCGGGAGGAGGTTCTTAGGCACAATTATAGGGAGGCCTAGCCTCTGGATGGATGGCTTTTGACAAACAAAATGCAACCTCTTTATTTCTCTGCCTTGGGCATAATTCTGTTTTTCTATTATAATCTCTATTAGGATATTATTGCCTGGATTAGAAATGGAGCTTCTTGTACAGGTATGGTATACTTGTGAGGGCCCAAGGAGAGGAAGGACAGAAAAGCATTCATTCATCCAACACATGAGCTTGCCTGATTCTAGCTGCTGGGGATACAGTGGAAAACCTCAAAAGTTGCCACCTTCTAGGGGAGGAGAAAGTCAGAAGAACAAATAGGCAACACTATGTGCAATGCAGATGAATGGTGCAGATGGAGGGAAGGGGGATCTTTCGGATGAGGGTGGTTGGAAAAGGCCTCTCTGTGGAGAAGACTGTAGAGCAAAGACAAGTATGAGAGTGAAGGAGCCAAACATTGTGAATTTCTGGGCTTTCTTTCTCAGGTGCCCCCCAAGTGAATATTCCACCTGGTAGGGACAAAAGGATGCTGGTCGGGAGCCTTGATCCCCTTCCTGTGTAAAGTCACCTTTGACTAGTCACACGAGACTAGTCTGTTTCCTTCAGATTGAACTTTAGTTGGAAGCTTTTACCTGTCTCCAAAACTGCTTCATCACGAAAAATACAATAAGGCAATAAAGCTGACAGTACCTGTTGAAAATGTAACAAATAGTATTTATAAGTAACTGCCTTAGAAGAAACACAGGCACAATGGCTGACATTTAATTCTGGTAAGTGTTGCTATGGTTTGTAGGTGGGAGTGTTCTGTGGCCTTGGCTAATTGTAGCTTGCGTTTAGAAGCTATTCCAAAAAGGGTCAGCCTGGTTTAATACATAAGCCTATTGAGTCTTCCTTTATCATAAGGATATGACAGTTAGGGTTTGATTTAAGTCAATAACTGCCCTACAGATATTGTCAGTGATACTGTAAGTTGATGACTTTCCTGGGGAAGCCCAAACAGAATGAAACAGAGTAAAGGAAATCTGTCCCTAGGTATTAATGGTTAATTTCACGGGTCCACAGAGGACAGTGGTAACCTTCAAAACCCTCTCATCCCCCCACCCTGCCAGAAATTCCCTTATCCTAAGAGCAGAGCAGTCCCTATGTTAGAATTGTTTAGGAATGTTCTTCAAAATGGAAATACACATTGGCCAATAGAATCTATTTGAATTACAATTCCTGTTGTCTGGATCAGGATCAGTCCGCCAGCAGAACCACAACTTTTTTTTTTTTTTTTTTTTTTTTTTGGTCTCTGCCACTTTAAAAAATAAGTAGGGTGGGAAACCCAGAAACAGGTCCTCAGCTGTTTTTTGCTTTGTAGCAAATATAACAGAATTTGGCCACCAAGTTATTTACTTGACTGATCTGTTAAGGCAACATGTTTGTGTATTTTTAAATCAAAGTTACAGAGGGCTGTTGTTCAGCTGTATACTGTGGAAACATTTATGTTGCAAATCACTCCTAAGGTATCCTGATGGTGCCAGGATCTTTCAACCAAAAAAAAAAAAGGAAGTTATAGAAGGAATTGGTGACCATTAAAATTGCTTTTAATTATACTAACATTTTATAAATGGACAAAGCTTGTGAGGTTCTTAAATATTGCATCTTTTTTTCTCCGTTCCCTTGGCATGATATATTCTATTACCTTGTGATAAAGAGACTATTTTAGAAACGAAAATTTGTAGATCAGAAGAGATCCAGACCTGGTTATTACAAATCTATGATTTCCTTCTGGGCTGGCTTTGAGGTTCTGTTTTTGCTTCTCTTGGTATTTTCTTTAGACAACTAATGCAACTGTCAGTTCAGTGTACCTAGAAATAGCTCAGAGACAGGAGTAGCCTTAAGTAAGGGGCATTTTTGTGTGTATGTTTGAATAATGATATTCACTTAACTACTTGTAAAAACTCTTATTAGTATACCAGAATAAGTAAAACCCGTGACCTGACTTCTCTTTTGCTGGTTATTTACCGATAAAAATAAGTCCCCAAGAGCTAAGCCATAGGAATCAATGCAAGAAAAGTCCTAAGGGGAGAATTCAAATGTTAATGAGCTCTTCCAAGTGAGAACTTTTGGTTAAACGTGCCATTTGCTGACATCATTGTTATGGGCAGAGCGGAGATGATTTCTTTATAGGTTGGCCTTGCATATTCTCCCTGCGTTTTGTGGTCTGCGCGTGCACCTGCGGGAGGGAGAAGTTTACATAAGCGTCCTGGGGTATTTGCATCTCAGTGCCTCGAATCACTAGGGCTCCGGGGACTGGAGCGGGCGTTTGGAGGTAGGTGCTCGAGGTAGGCTGGCCAAGTGGATGGGGTAACTTTTCGAGGAACACCGTGCGCGCGGGACCTCGTGGACGCCTGCCAGTGGCACGGTCAGCAGTGACAGTTCCTGGAAAGCGGACCGCGGCGCGATCAGGCTGGGCAAGCGCCTCCTGCGGACGGGAGCGAGGAGCCAAGCTGGCCTGGGATCGCGAGCCGGGCGGCCGCTCCGTCGCTCTCTGCGGAGGGTGGGATCGCCAGGAAGCGAAATGGTTACTTTTTTTTTAATGCGGGCTCTGGTTACTTTTGAAGATCGCCGGCCCCAGGCGGGCTCGCAGCGTTGAGCTGAGACGGGGTTCTTTTTCTCGGCGGTGGAGAATCCTGGAGAGACGCAGAGCCAGGCTCTGGGGGGATGCGGTGCCTGGCCGAGGCGACTCGAACACGGGAGAGCAGAGTCCACGACGCAGGCGGGGACGGAGGGTCTCCAGGCAGCTGGAGGACCTCTTGTCGGACCCCTCACGCTGGTTAGTGGGCTGCCACGGGTGAGAACTGCCGTCTTGCACTAAAAGGGGGCTCGAAGACGACAGGCCTGGGGGAAAGTGCGTCACGGCGGGGCGGGGGCGGTAGCGACCCCCGGCCCACCCGGCCAGTGCTGCGCCGTGGCTCGGGGCGCCACCGGGGGCGCGGCCGGCCGCGATTTAATGGGGGACACCCCCCTCCCGGCGCGCTCGCTGCCCCCGCCTCCCCTCTTCCCGCCCTCCCCTTCCCCCCGATCTCCGGAAAAGGGTGGGCGAGGGTGACCTGGAGGGCACCCAGACCTCTTTTCCTTTAGGAACCACCCTGCGCCTCTGCCGGCCCTCCAGCCTCGCCCGACCTCAGAGGGGCTCGGCGGATTCGTGGGCCGCGCCGGGAGGGGCTGCAGGCCGCTCTTGGTCCCGCGGCCGCAGGTGGGGAGCCGCTTTCTGGGCACCGGGGCTTGATGGCAGCCGGGCGGTGGGGACTGAAGGCTAAAGGGCTGCGGGTGTGCGCGCATCGGTGCGCGCTGGCGGGGAGGGGGCTTCTCCTCGGAAGTTGCAGGGGATAGACGTGGGGACCCGCGGCTACTTAGTAGTGCCGCCAAGCCGCGGGAGTGCATCCTCTTCCATGGAGGTGACGCGGCGGTGTGCGCTTTCTTCTGGAGGTGGGTAGAGGGGCTATGAAGGCGACTACTCTGTCTCTGGGGACAAGGGGGATTTTTCTTGCGGATGCTGTGGGCCTCGCTTCGGAGCCCAGTAAGGCTTCGCTCCCTGTCTGTGGGGCTTAAGTGCGGCCTCCGGAGCTCGGGGCCGGGCCGGGACGGAAGGGAAAGTGCAGTGGGGCTGGATCCGACCCGTGTCCAGAGGAGCCCCGCCGGAGGACTGGCAGCTGCTTCTAGCGGCCCCCGCGGCGCCCCCTCGCGGCCCGAGACTGTGCGGCCGCGCGGAGTGAAGGAACGTTTTGCCGCGCGCAGGGGGCGCTGATGCCTGCTGTGATGAGGGGCGGGTGGATGGCCATCACTTGCAGCCGCATCAGAAATTCTCCCAAGGAGCTTGTCCGAAGAAGGGTGCCGTCCTTTCTCTTTGGCTTTCCCTCGCGTCTGCTTTTTAAAAGCCTCAGGGTTTCACATTAATCTGTGTCAGTGTAAACCAAGCTGTGTGTGGAATTTGTTTTTACAACTCGAGTCTTGTGACTTCTCAGACACTTTATTGAAGTGTTTTCTCTGGAAACTTGTTTCAAATGAGTGCTGTAAGTTTCACAAAGAGGAGTGTTGTTCAGGAGCCAACAGGTGACGGGGTGAAACCTGAGTCTGTGTGTACATTGGAGTCGACTCTGGCTGCCGTTTCCTTGGGCCGCCGTTGAAAATAGAAATTCAAAAAAATCAATAGGAGATTGACTGGAACGCGATTTTGAGAAAGTATCTGCGTCCCCCATTATGGAAAGTAATGATTTCAGAACAGTGCGCTGTGTGGTGCGCCTCCCACCCATAGCCTGCGTTTTGGGTTTTGTCTTTATTACCGATTCACAGCCAAATAAGCTGAGCCCCAAAGCGGCGCCCTGGCAAAGGACCATGCTTTGTCATCATGTTTCCTCCTTTTGTTAAGCAGTCTGCCTTACTGTGGTGGAATGTATTTGTGCACGAAATTAGAATTTCCTCTTGGGAAAGTGGATCGCTCTTGGCAATTGAGTGGTACATGACAGCCCGCTCAGCTGACTATTAATGTTACAAGTTTGATGGAGGTTTACCTGAAGATTACGGAAAATACCAAAGGGTGCATGGCTTAATGACTAATAAGAAGTAGTTTTAGAGTAGGAATATTTCATAAACAGTGTCTTTGGGTAAATTACTTCATTAAGCTTTTATTTTACGGTTACCTTTATGGTTTATTTCATTGTAAGTAAAATTGAATTGGGCTATCTTGGCAATGACTTTTGTCTTTAGCAAACAATAGGTACTGAGTGCTCTTCGGGTGAAAACTTCAAAGATTACCTTGTAGTGTCTCTCTGCTGTGAAATTCAAATCTTGATTATAGTAGTTTTATCCCTAAAGGTTTTAAAGGTCTCTGGCTCTATTTAAGATTTAAGTTAAGGACATCATAAACAAGAAAATGTGTGTAATCATAGGCACTGTATATTCTGTATAGTGAAAAGGATGGAAGTGTACTGACAAATTGGTCTGTAGTTAAATTTATTTAATCCACTTGCATATTTAGGCCGGAAGAATGAGAGTGGCCTTTGAATGGGTACCTGTGATCTACATCTTCTATGCACTAGGACCTTGTTAACAAGCAGTTTAACAAAGAAGTTGTTAAACAACTTGTAGCCCACAGGGTGGCACTTAGCAGCAGGGGACACCTCCGGAATGTTAGCCCAACTGACTTCACCAGTCAGTATATGTTCCGGGTTTGGGCAATCAAAGGATTTCTAACTTCCCTGGGCTTGTGTGCACCAGAAATACTTTTTCGTACAGATTCTCCAGTGTCAAGATAGTATCAACTAAGAACTGGATTGGAATTTCACTGGGAAAAGCATTTGTAATTAGGGATATGACCTTAGACTTCATATTCAGTGGCAGGCATTGAAAATTAATTGTTCTGTTTTCTCTTTGAAGATTTGATTTCATTTGGTGACTTGGTTCATGTAAATGATAATAGGAACTGTACTAGATAAAACCCACGTTATGACCTTTATTTATCAGACTGAATTTACTCTCCGCACCCCCTCAAATCCTCACCCTCCTGACTTGCCTATGTATAATTTCTGTATTGGTCCATCATCTTTCAGTTATCCAAGAGTCAAAACGTAGTCTTTGATGCAGTTCTCTTTCCAATTGGTTCCTTTTAATGTCTCCACCTCCATCACCATGTTTAGATGCTCCTGGTGACAGTGTGCTAATTAGCCACTTCCAGACTCTCCTCTCTCTGATGTTCACAACCATATTAATTCTCTTTAAGACCAGTAGTATCTTGTGGCACCCTTCTACTCACTTTTCTGGTTTCCTATTGCCTTTAGGGCTAAGCCTAAAGTCTTTTGCCTGACATGTATAATTCTTAAATCTGATTCAATGCTACCATTGCCATCTGTCGTTGCTTCTTTGGAAGAACATGTCTTCCAGCAATATTGTTGATTCTTTACTGCCTCCCGCCCTTCAAATACTGTGCTGACTTGTTAAGCTCTTTAGGGGAAAATAGTGAAGGCTCATTTATGTATATGTCAAGGTCAATCAAAATAATAATCTTCAGCTATCCTGGATGCAGCATATGGTGCAGTAGAAAATAAAATGATCCCCAAATACCAAAATAACACAACAAAATAATTAAACGGCTTTATAGTTTGAATAACACATTCATATACTGTATGTAATGTTATGTAGCCAGTGATTTCCGTGCTTATGGAAGAAATGCTTATGCCCTCATTCATAATGTAATTACTCTATATACTTTTAAGCAAATGTTTCCAAATAGAAGTTGCCTGATATACAAAATATTGAAGCAACTAACTTTAAGAGGTTTGGAGGGTGTTGGCTCTAGGCAAAAGTAAAGGACTACTTAGTAAGGCAAGTTAGTCAATTGCCTTAAATAAAAAAAAAATCATGAGGACAGGGAGAAAAATCAGCAACAAGTTTATCAACCATCTTAAAGTCATGGTCAGGGGCCATGCAGTTCTGAGCACCTTGTCTGCATTGTGGGATGGCCCTCATTCCCTCCTATTCCAGTTGAGGAACTAGCTTCCCAGTCATACACCACAGGATGACTGGATTAGAACTCCTGTTTCTTGAATCCAACTGTTTCTTGAATCCTAAAGCCAGAACTTTTTCTCTTTGCTTAAAACGAAAACAAGCCATTAGCCAAAGGCTAAATTGCATGATTCACACAAGGACATGTGTATTGCAGTTTGGAAACATTTTTATCATAGTGGCTACTTTTTCTTTTTTTAGTTCTGGCTTTTAATGAAAAAAATGTCAGTTGCCTTTTTTTTTTTCTCTTGGTATTCCCTGGAACTGCTCAATAATGAACTTGAAATATAAGTATGAATGAGTGACTGAATGAATTTGGAAAGTAAATTTCACCAGGTACCCCTTCCTATATCTCTGTGTTGGATGAATGAAGCCATACTCTAATTTGGAGATCAAGTGTCTCCTTACAACCAACTATACAGTAGGTGCTCATAGTTGTTGCTCTAAGACAACTGGAAAGCCTCTACCCTGCTCCATACACTGTTATCCATGCTGTGTGTGTGTGTGTGTGTGTGTGTCTCTGTGTGCCCGTGTTGGGGGGTGTCGTGTAGGAACAGGTTAGAAGATGTCTCCAAGGCAACTGGGAATGGCAGCCAATAATTTGGCAGAGCCCTCCGAAACTCAAAATGAAGATGAAACCCAGGTGACATTTGGTCCCTGTTTGCTACTAATGCATTTTTCCTATTCCAGGTGTCACTAGATAGTCTCAGGAAAATTGAGAGAGCCAACATGGAAGTACCAGTGCCAATTGGTACATCTTGACAGTAACTGTAATTTTTTGTATTTTTATCATTCTTTTTTTTCCTTAAAACTCTTTCCCATCCTTAGAGCATCTTTGGAAGAAAATAGTTGTTTTTAAATATCCAGGTGGCAAGATGTTGGTGACTTGTCAAAGGTTTGAAAACTTTAGGACTGAATGCTGAGAGCACCAGATTCTATTCCCTATGTATTGCTCTTATCCCCTGGGTCAAATGTTCTCATGACAATTATATGATGATTGAGAAGTCATATATCTGCTAAGCTGTTTGTGTCTGAGTCTTTTTAAATGGTGAAAAGTAGCTGTATAAGTATTTTGAAGAAAGGACAAAGGAGGGAAATGGTTGCATGGAATCCCAGCATGATAGTCCTTATCTTTCAAAGAAAAAAAGTATCCCAGTTTTCTATCGAAACTTGGGCTTCTTTGTCCACCTCCCTTGTGTCCATGTCCTTTTCTCCTGTTTGTAATTCATTTCTGTCTTTGGCTCTCTTAGTCTGCTTTTAGTCTTCTCTTCAAAATCATCTCTAGAAATCTCTCATTATCTCCTCAAATTTAATTTAAATTCCTAGTCTCTCTGCTTGACCTTGGTGCCATCTTTGACAGTGTTGTTATTAAAGGTTTTGCTCACTCTGTGCATTTCCTTAATGCTCTGTATGGAACCTGAACAGACCTATCCCTGACATAATGAAAACTTTTATTTTTTTTTTCCCTTGTTAGGAGACTTAGTTACATCCAAAATAATAAAGACACTTTGGAGGAGTGGGGTCCCACCTGATTATTTCCCTAAAAGGAAATTAAATTCTTTCACAGGATTGGCTAATGAATAATTGTCATTCATTTGTGATTAAGTTCAGTCCATTTATTATAACATTTCAAGACCAAGACAATAAACTTTGTCATAGAATAATCACAGGATACTGATGGTTAGAGTTATTTTGACTGGTTATTCTGTTTATCTCCAGCATCTAACATTTTGTCTTGCACATAGTTTTTGTTTTTAATACAAGTGTTTTTTAAAGACATTTTTCTTTTAAAGATGTGTTTAACTGTGGTTGTGTAAGAGAATGTAAAAAAATACACATCTCATGGTTCCCACAACAGTGTGTGTGAGAGAGAGAATGTGATGAAGCAAATGGGGCAAAATATAAATAATTGGTGAATCTAGATTCCTTTTACAATTCTTGCAACTTTTCTGAAGCTTGAAATTATATAAAAGCTAATTTATCAAATAAATAAATAAAGTGGGCTCTTCTCTGGTCTAAGGGTGATTCTACAAAAGAAATTTTTAAAAAAGACATTAAAATATATTTTACTCTATATCATAACCCCAATTTTCAATAGATCTAGTTGAGGGAGGAAAATTGTTCTATAATCCAACTCATTGTCCCTGTTTCACGTGATAAATCGTAAGCGATAATACCTGAAAATGCAGTTAATGGAATTTACTAGTAGATCGAATTCACCCATGGTCTCATAGGTTTGCCCTAAAAATATTTTGGCAAACCAAGGACAGCCATGTTTAGATGTCATTATGAAGATTCTTGCCCTTCATCATGACCCAGAGCATAATTAGTGGCCAGGCTTCCCTCTCCCTTTTGTGCTGTTAAAGCAAATACATATTGTGCATATTGTAAAGCAAATGTGTGAAATTATGGGTATTTATGAGATCACATTTTTATTTATCATTTTTATTTAACTTTTTACAAGTGCATGAATCATGCTCAGCTGTAAATTGTCTTCACACCACACAGTATGAGTCTGTGATACATTTAAGAATATACTCTCTGGGTCTTTTTTTTTAAAAAAGAGAAATACAATTTTAAGTTTTCATATTAACCAGTTAAAGAAAAAGTACTTGTGGTAATACAGCATCTCCTACCACAACCTGGTCCAAATGGAAGTCATGCTGTGTAACTTTATTTTTTCTAATGTTTATTTTTTTGGTCAGAATTTGGTAAAAACATAATGTCTTATCATTTTAACTATCTTCTGATATAAGGAAAAAGAAAGAGGTTTTCTCAAAAGAATAAGCTTATGAGGCCATTGTATTTTTATAATCCTCTTTGGCTGTGTATTTGCCTTAAAATGCCTTCTATGGGAAAAGTGGACTGTCTGCCCTCCAGTTATGTCATTTTGTGTGTCTGCAGTGTAGTAGCATGGCTAGTTCACCAAAGAAAAAAGGAATTGGCTCTATCAGGTTGTATCACCAGAAGGCAGCGTGTTGTTGTAGGGGTTTAATTTCACTGACCTTGGCATTAGATAGACACCATTTTAAGACCACTACTTGTTAACTTACTGATCTTGGACAGCTTACCTGAGGCTCTGTTTCTTCATCTTTAAATGAGATCCCCCTCACTGGGTTGGTTGACATGGGGATTACATGCCCTAACACCTGTAGTCCCAGGCCAGGCGCAAAGGAGTAAGCTCCCAGAGGGTCAACACATGAAATTGAAATCCATGCCTCTGATGAAAATGACTTTGTCACCCATGTTCCTTCGTTGTTCTCTTCACATTGTCAACGTATTAACAGTCCACTGAACAGTCAGTCTGATGTAGTTTGCTGAAAGTCTAGAATGAATGTGGGAGTTGTAGGTATGAGATGTAGCCAGCACATCCAGATGATGGGGGGGGGGGATGGGGATTGTGGCATTTAGTGCTAAAGTTGATTTACCTTGATTAGGATAGCAATTTACTGTACATTTTCCACAAAAGGCTAATCAGGGAATACAGCTGTAAAAGGAATTCAGATCTTGGGCAAGCTGCATCTTTGTGCCAGCCTGGAAAATTCCTGGTTTAACTGGTGATGTTTTCTCTTGTTTTATAACTTAGTGACTTAATTTTTAGGTTCTATTTAATATTTACAGTATTTTTCTAAGTTTCAGACCAGATACCTTAGTGTCTCCATCCCCAGCCAGATTTGGCAAGGGACAAATATTTATATTTCATATTTTAGGTTAAATTGCATTGAAGGCACTGGGGTGGATTTTTGAGTTACTGACTTAATTCTTAACTTCTAGCTCTCTTCCTTTGACATGTTGGAAATACTTTCTCAAAACAAAAGGGAAAGACTAGATCCAAGACATTTTCTGACTTTCATTACCACATCCCTTTTTATTGAGGACTCTGAGGAATGTCCCATGTTTAGAAAGCCTTTCCTAAGTCAAGACATGAATGAATTGCACCTGTGTAAAATGATGACTTGTTTAAAAGGTCATAACCTCTCAATGGTTGTGTAGGAAATGAGGTCATCTTTCCTTTTTGTTCAGGGTGATTGCAAGTTAAATATATTAGCTGGAATAATATCTGCTGTGTGGTGCTGCTTCTACTACTGGTAAGGTTGTAGCAACTGGAGGTTTGCCTTCCATTTTTGAACTGTTGTTTTTTAATGTTTTGTGTCTTTTGATTTTATAAAATAAAAATCAATTTTTAATAATATAGGTTTTACGAGTTAGCATATTTCTAAATACTTACTGTAGGTGTTCAGAGTTGCGTTGTGAACAACTTAGTCCCCGGCTGAAAGGGTTTACGTTTTCACTGCCTTTCCCTCTTGATTGAGCATATGAGAGAGTTTACTATGGCAGAGGAATTGGGAAGTCTTGACATGTCAGACACATAATCTGGCTTTTTTTTGTGGTGTGACCTTGGGCAAGTCATTTAATTTCCCTGAGTCTTGTTTTCTCCAAAATAATTGGGTTGGACTAATTATCTATGATTGTCTTTAAATTAGTTTTCGGAAACAAGCAGGTATAAACACTTGCATCTGATTCCAAAAGTTCCCCCCCACCCCCCAGCCCCTTCTTAGCCTCCTGGGAGGAAGGTAAGAGAGCTGGGGTGATGATAATAAAGTTCCTGGGTTGTAAGGCAGGGGGTGTTGTCTTACCACATTGATAGCCCCCTTATGTGAGAAGCCTTTTCATTCAGAGGGGGATTTGCATCTTCCCCAGTAGGTGACTAACAGCATTTCACACATAGCAGGTAGTGCATATCTTTTCAATGAATGTTTGTTTATAACACAATTAAACAGTAGTAGTCACCAAGCCGGATTTTCTTTTAACCAAGTGTTTGGACTCAATTACCTCTTGTTGAAGGAATTCATTAATGAATTTCTGGCAGACTTTAGTCCTTAGATAGTAAAGGCTTGAGGATTTAATGACATAAAAGCAAGCATTTAACTGTGCTGTTTCTATTCAGTGACTGGACTAAGTTTAGTGCCTTACAAAACTTTATAAGAAGTCTGAAAACTGAAGTAGTTTGACCCAGTGGTCCCACTGGGTGCAGGTAGTGTTGGCTTAACCAGGAAAATCACTTAGGAATTGGACCATTTTTCGCGGTAGGTTGTAGTTGGCAAGGCAAATGTGCCCTTCCTGACACTGTTACTTCTTCAACTCATATTCCTTCACAGGGATTTCATTCATGGGAAAATAGAAAGTCACCAAATGATATTCTTGAGAATCTTTCTGTAATGAATAGTGTATAGAGAGGTGCCTTTTAAAGGCAACTGGAAATAAAACTGTATTTGGTGGCATTTTCTGAAATACTGAGCCATTTACTGGATTTTAAGTTTCAGTGGTCCTGGGGTAAAAAGGTGTTGGTAGTGACACTGGTCATTTAGTTACTTACTCTGCACCCAGCTGTGTGTAAATAGGCATTCAGTAAAAGCTCTGGAGGATATGAATAATCATTCAGGTTTTTAATTTCTTTATTTTTTCCTTATATTGTCCACAGCAGCCATTGCTTGATGCCTTGTGACTGATAAACCAGCTTTTTAACTTCAGTATTATGCCGTTGGAGATGGAGCCCAAAATGAGCAAACTTGCCTTTGGGTGTCAGAGAAGTTCCACATCAGATGATGATTCTGGCTGTGCATTGGAGAGGAATATGCCTGGGTACCCCCGGGCCTTAGACCAGAACAGGTAGGAACCTAATCATCTTATGTTTTCTGTTTGTTTTTAAACATGATTTAAGATTTTAAGAAAATTTTTTAACTTACAGAACATCATTGCTACTCCTGGTCCTTGATCCTCTCTGCAGAGCGTTGAATTTTTGCTTTTTAAGGTCATATTTAGTTTCTAAATGAGAGACTTAGATCCATGTTGTACTCCTGGATCCAGAAACCCTATAATGATGCTATTTTTGATCTAATGAATCAAATCCAGAAAACTGCATCCATTTGTTATATGTATTGTATGTATGTAATATGTATTATATATATTTTGAAGAGTCCCTTTTGAGAGACTGAGAGGAATTTAATCTTTTTAAAACTTCAATAACAACACAAAAATGTAATAAAAGGAAAAAAGACATTTCCCAGGCTGTTCTTGGCAATGCTTTTGTTTTGGAAGAAAGAATCTACAGGGCTACAAGAAACAATCTGAAGGTTACTGCTCAGAAATTTGACCTTTGATAATTTTGCCTATAAAAGAATACTGTCATCACAGTGTGGATTGGAAAAAAGTTGAGTTAATTTTGAGTTTGGGTTGTAGTGATATTTTAGGAAAGATGAGAACCTATCTATACACATTTTTATTTTCTGAATACCCTTGTAATGTGAACTTGTTTGAAATTGCTGATGGTAGATATTATTCTAAGGGCAAAGGTGCAATTTGAGATATAAAAGGCAACATTTGGGTGCTCAGTTGCTTCTGAATTATGGGTAAGGTGTCCTTATTCATACACTGGTGTGCATACAGCTGGTATACAATAAGTGTTAATAACTGTAAAGAGCTGGTAGGGAGTGCTGGTACAGTAGTTGGGAAAGCAATATTTTACCAAAGAGAACAGCCTCTTGCTGCCTTAGGTAGATTTTGTGTGAAACTAAGATATTGAAGCAGACAGGCCCCCAATTCCCTAATCTCTTCTTTTTTCTTGAATCACTTTCATTCTTTATTTCTCAGCACTGCAGTGTTCTTTGCAGTGTTCATTACGGGATGTACCTTTAAATACAACAGAAAAAATGAACAAAAAATTGACTTCTTTCAAAATGAACCAAGTACAGCTCAGTGTGGCTCCTTTCCAGTTGCGTTGGGGAAATTGACTCCAGGTATTTAGAAAATAACACCCATGGAAGCAAGGGAAGCTGATGCTTGAGAGAACAAAGTTTAACAAAACAGCTTTTGTCTCTCTAATGTGTAAAACTCAGAGAGCAAATTAAATGTGTTTATGTATTGGCTGGATTTTGGACAGTGTCACACAGCCTGTGTGGTCATTTCACAGAATTCACCCAGGATGCTCAGCTGATCAGTGGGCTGACCCTTGGAAGATTGGCTGAGAAATAGTAGCATTAAATGTGCATATTTTATGTGCATAATTTATGATGCCCCTAATTGTCATGACAAATTACATTCCTGAAGAGCAGTTTAGCAGCTGGGTGCTAGTTTGCAGTGCTGCTCAGCTGGCTCAGCTGGTCTTCTCATTAGCTACAAGAGACCAAATCCTGTACCTAAAGGGAAAGGTAACTTTTTAAAAATTGGATAAGTGAAGGTGCTCAGTTCCTGTATGTTGATGTCATTCTGTACCTCTCTTTCTCAGATCCAGCTTTATTTTGCTTGCTTACCAGAGGAAAAGGTCCCTTATGTTAACAGTCCCGGAGAGAAACACCGGATTAAACAGCTTTTGTACCAGTTGCCACCACATGATAATGAGGTAAAATAACAGGAAGAAGACTAATTAGAAAAAAAAGAAAGAGAGAATATGCAGTAAGCATTAAGATGCCTCTCATAAACCTCAGCTCCAAACAGTTTAGGGCTCTCTTTTGCCTTTCTTCAGTTAAAATTTGGCCAGAGAATACAGCTTTCCATTCTTTAAGAGAAGAGAGAAAAGGGTGTCAGTGCAATAAACTTAACACAAGTTGGTTTTTATAGTGTTTGCAGCCACCCACCAATTATCAGTATCCTACAGATTCCTGAGATTTCACTACCCCTGCAAACAGTGAATGCTTTATTGAGGCCTGAAGTTGAGTTGAGTGCCAGTAGAATTTAGAGTGAAAGTGGCAGTTAACAAGTTTAAACCTTTTGAGGTTAATGTCTTACATTTTTTAATGCCACTGCTGATAAGGGTTTAAATTAAATATTTCCTATTAAAAAGAGGAAGAAACCATGCTTGTTTTCTTCAAATTTTATTTCCCTTTTGCTAGAGAGGCTGCAAGATTTAAATATGGTATTATTTTTAAATTGGGGATTTGTGAGGCAGGCCAGCTAAACTTGCTGTTTTATTTCATGAAAATCTAACTCTGGAAATTAAGAATTGGTGGGGAAAAAAACTTTGTGCTCCAGTGTGGTGCTTCTGTTTTCCTTTCTGTGAAGGTGCGGTATTGCCAATCTTTGAGTGAAGAAGAGAAAAAAGAATTGCAGGTGTTCAGTGCTCAGCGGAAGAAAGAAGCACTTGGAAGAGGAACGATTAAACTTTTGTCTCGAGCAGTAATGCATGCCGTTTGTGAGCAGGTAACCCTTTTCAGGAGCAGAGTACCTTGTAGCAATGTGAATGGTGTGAGTTGGGGTGCAGGCAACAGGGCTGGCACAGGCATGGGTCCAGATGTCTCCAAAAAATGAGAAAGACAACTGTCTTTTTATTAAATATGGATTAATATTTATAACTGGCTACCCTACTATGTGTGACAGTGGGAATCAGTCTGCCCTTATGTAAACAGAGGATGAAATCCTTTCACGGGGTCCTGGCATGGAGGGAAGTGCTAGGGTACACCTGGTTTTCTAAAAATGCAGACACATAATGAAGACATTCAGATCTTTACTGGCAGTTCTCAGAGTAGGAAATGTATCCGACAGGAGGCTGGCTCAGGAAAAACCACTGTTAATGTGAATCAGACTAAACCGTCCTTAGAAACAGTGAAGTGCAGTAGTATACCTGAGCCATATTCATTACAGTTGAGAATCACAAATAATCCAGCATTCAAAAGCCATTTAATCACTAATGGGGGGAGGGGGGGGTAAAACCTTTAATGACAAATTTGGGCTTCAGTATAAAGTGGGAAAGGCTGAGAATCCAGTCATCAAAAAGGTATCATTTTAAACTCGAATCCTTTTGTTTTTAGTGTGGGTTGAAGATAAGCGGAGGTGAAACTGCAGTGTTTGCCTCTCGTGCGGGCCCTGGAGTATGCTGGCACCCATCCTGTTTTGTCTGCTTCACGTGTAACGAGCTGCTGGTCGACCTCATCTATTTTTATCAGGATGGAAAAATTCACTGTGGAAGGCACCATGCTGAGCTGCTTAAACCACGGTGTTCAGCATGTGATGAGGTAAAAAGAGTTTGCCCCTTTAGAGTGGAAAAAAATAAGCTTCCAGTAACCTAATATTCCACTGTTCATGTCTAGCAACATATAAATATTTCCTGGTTTGGGGTCTGGATGTCAAGTTTTAGGATAACCCTTGCACGTTCTAATGTAGCTAATGAAGAAAACGCAGCACGTCTTTGTGCACTGATAAGTATGATGTCCTTATATACTGTAAGAAAAAAGTTGCAGAAGAATATGTAGCAGTTGATCTTATTTTGATTAAAGAAAGAAAAACATAACCAGTATAGTCCACATATTTGTATACACTCAGAAACTCAGAAAAGTATGGAAAGACATACACTAAGCTAACAGTGGTTACTCCTGAGGCATTGGAGATGGCAGTGTGAAAGGAAATTTACTTTTTTTCCTCTCTTTAAGTTTTTACTTAGAAATAAATTTGATTTACAGAGAGTTGCAAAGACATTATAGACTGTTTCTGGATGTTCTTTACCCAGCTGCCCTGAATGTTCACATCATAACATTTATCAAAACTAAGAAGTAAACTAAGCGATAGACTTTATTCTGATTTCCCTAGTTTTTCTACTAATGTTCTTTTTCTATTCCAAGATCCACTCCAGGTATCTCACTGCATTTATTCATCAGATCTCCTCTGTTTCCTTCAATCTGTGACAGTTTGTTTTTAACTTAAGTTTTAAAAATTTTGTGTTTCTAATCAAAAATATAAAAACTAAAAGTTCTTTATCTGGAGATGGCTACCAAGTCAAATAAAGCCTTATCTAAACAAGTGCTGTTCACTCAATCCAGTATCTGTAGAGCTATGATTATGTTGACCCCACGGACGTTTTTATGAGTTTTCTTTCTATTAGAACACACATGAACCAATTTCTTCAAATGTTAATGTGTTCTTTGTCAGATATGCCAACAAAGTGTTACTGGGGAACAAAAATAAGACTGAATGAATTGCCTCCAATGAAGAAAACTGTTTTATTTTTTAAAGTTTACGTAAGTGATTAGTTTCTCTTTTTTCAACATTATCAATTTCAGCTCTTGTTTTGTAGCTAAATGAAGTAAATTTAAGCTTGTGGCCGTAAGAAACATGGTAGCTATCTAACTTCCCATTCTTTTAAAGGACAGTGTGTCTGTCAATTGTCCAGAAAACATTCAGTTACTAATCCTTCAAAGATGGTTCACAATTTTCTTTCATCTTTTGGTTTCATGTTTCATCGTAAAGATAATTTTTGCTGATGAGTGCACAGAAGCTGAGGGTCGCCATTGGCACATGAAACACTTCTGCTGCCTTGAGTGTGAAACCGTCCTAGGAGGACAGAGGTACATTATGAAGGATGGTCGCCCATTCTGCTGTGGCTGTTTTGAGTCTCTTTATGCTGAATATTGTGAAACCTGTGGGGAACACATTGGTAAGTCCATAGCTCAGCCTGTGTGCCCTGTCACATATCCATTAGTTTTTGATCATCGACAGTCATGTTTTTTAAATTGAGGTATAATTCACACATAGTGAAATGTACAGATCTTAAATGCTTCAGTTTGATGAGTTTTGACAAGGGGATATACCTGCGTAACCCACATCCCTATCAAATTAGATGTTTCCGACCCCCCAGAATATGTATCCTCAGCGTTTATTTCCTGTTTCTTCTTTCTTCCTGTATTTCAACAATTGACCTATAACTGTTCTTTTCTCCTTTTCCAAAAACAGGTGTCGACCCATGCCCAGATGACCTACGATGGGCAGCACTGGCATGCTACAGAAGCATGCTTTTCTTGTGCCCAGTGTAAAGCATCTTTGTTGGGATGTCCCTTCCTTCCCAAACAAGGTCAGATTTATTGTTCAAAAACATGCAGCCTTGGTGAAGACGTCCACGCCTCTGATTCTTCTGACTCTGCATTTCAGTCAGCTTCGATCAAGAGATTCCAGAAGAAGCGTTCCGGATGGGAAAAAGCAGTCGGTCAGCTGATAAGTGTAGACAGTCTCTACTCCTGTCCCCTGCTTTTGAACTACAAGTTTCCTGGCCTTTCAGGCAATGCTGATGACACCCTTCTCGGAAATTGGATGACTGAGTCTCTCAGGCAAGGAGCAAGTTTTGTCAACGAAGAATTCTGGAAAGGCAGAGTAGAGCATGAAACCCCAGAAGACCCTGAAGAATGGGCTGAGCATGAAGATTATATGACCCAACTCCTCCTCAAGTTTGGTGATAAAAGCCTCTTTCAGCCGCAGCCCAATGAGATGGATATTCGAGCCAATGAGCATTGGATATCTGATAACGTGGTTAAAAATAAGACTGAGTTAAAGCAAAATAACCAGAGCCTTGCAAGTAAAAAATACCAATCTGATATGTATTGGGCACAGTCACAAGACGGACTGGGCGATTCTGCTTATGGCAGCCACCCAGGCCCTGCCAGCAGTAGAAGACTCCAGGAGTTGGATCTAGACCATGGGGCTTCAGGATACAATCATGATCAAGCACAGTGGTATGAAGATTCCCTGGAGTGTTTGTCAGACTTGAAACCAGAACAAAGTGTTCGGGATTCTATGGATTCCTTGGCTTTGTCTAATATCACAGGTACTTAATCTAGGGGTTATGGGTATTTGAAGAAGCAGGCACTAAAAAGTTTATTCAAAAGATTACAATTCAGCACCAGAAGGGTTTATGTTATTTCAAACTCTGAACCAAGAGAAGGAAAGCGTTTCTGTTAAATACCAAACACTAACAGTAATCTTGTGTATCTCTGCGCATGTGTGTGCATGTGTATTTATAAAAAGTATTTTTAAAACAATCCTGTGGGATAGGTATTATCTGTATTTAAAGGGGTGGAAATTGATTGGTTAGGAAACTTTATCGGAATCCAAGTTACTAAATAGTGGAGCAGGGATTTGAATTCAGGCCTGCCTGACTTCAAAGATGTTCTCCTACAGGTTATAAAAATGAAACACTTTATGTTTAATTAGTGTCAGTATTAAAACAAACTTAGCTAATTCGGCGATCTTTAGTGAATTAATCTGTGCATTGTGTCTTGGGCAAAGAGATAGATATGTACCCCCAGTTAATGCTTTTGGATAATGACGTATACATCTGATTGTGTCTGAAAGATACTGTACTTTTTTGGCTTGTGCTATATGAATCTTAAGATATTGAAATTGGCCTAGTTTTTCACAATGTCCCTGAATTGCCTGTGGCAATGGATAGCTCAAAAATAGCTAAACATTTTTTACTCAATTCGAAAATATTTTCACTTTGTTTTCAAAGCATTGGAAACCTTATCCATGTTTTATCCTTAAATGCCCCTAAACTGTAGAGTAGATGATATTATTGCATTTTGCAAATGAGGAAACTTTGAATTACCAAGAAGTTAAATGCCCAGTGTCACACAGGTTTTAAAGGCAAGACTGGGCTTAGAACCCCATTCTCCTGAATGTCATATTTGTGGTATCTTTGGATACAGAAATGTTGCTGTTACTCAGCTAATTTTGTAGATAAATTAATGACATGCATTCCTTTCATAAAGGTTATGTTACGCTATCATAGATAGGAAAGGCTTTAGTGCTGCCGGCTGCCAGGAAGGACCCTGTGCCAGGTGCTGTAGGGACAAGGACAAAGGTTACCAACAAAGCTACCCTTCTGGCAGTAGACTTATCCATGATAAGGCCTACAATAAAGGGAAGTAGAGGAGGCATCGTGGGGGAAACCCAAGTTATGAAGCATTTCTTATGTGCCAGGCATTATGCTAGACATCTGAACATTTATGTCAAAAATAGACATAATTTGGCACAAGTTTAAGTGTTAGGGCTGACATGCCTTGACAGCAATGGGCCGAAAACAGGCTCCCCTTTGGAATTATATGCAGTATCCAGTTGACAATAGTCCAGACTGCTCCCTACTGTCTCTTGTCGTCTGCCTGGGCCCTAGTGTAAACAAATGTGAGCAATGTCGATTTGAGAAAAGTTTTAATCTGGTAGTTGCCTATTATTTTATGGATTGAAGGGGCAGAAGACTGGATGAAAGGAAACCAATTCAATACTTTGTGGGCCACATAGCCTCTATTGCAACTACACAATTCTGCCATAGTAGCAGGCAACCACAGACTATACATAAATGAATGGACATGACTGTGTTCCAATAAAACTTTATACACAAAGAAGCTGTGGGCTGGATTTGGCCCTTGGGTTATAGTTTGCCAACCACTGCTCTAGGTCTAGGATTTGCCCACAATTGTGGTCATGCGAATGCAAAAAAGGCACTGATTTGAGAGATGTTCAGATGAAAGAGTCTGGATTTAATGGATTGGGGGAGGCAGAAGCTTCTACCTCCTATGTCAACAAACTTATGAAGGGGCTTCTGTGAAGAGTTTTTAAAATTTTGGTGCTCGTGCTATGTGCTAACTAATCTTTGGCTCCAAAACAGTTGGTCTTATAAAAGAGGCTGTGCCTATTGTATCAATAAAATTCATAACCTCTTCCCAGTGAATATATTCACACATTGGTTTTCCCTAATGGAGAATCAAATATTAAAATTGAGGAGAAATTTTGTTGGAAAGGCTTCCTTTCAGTAGGTTGTTTATTATAACTGTCCAAACATTAGGATTATTGGGAATCACATCTCATCTTGGTTTCTCTTCTAGGGGCTTCTGTGGATGGGGAAAGTAAGCCGAGGCCATCATTATATTCTCTGCAAAACTTTGAGGAAATGGAGGCAGAAGATTGTGAGAAAATGAGCAATATGGGAACTCTGAACTCTTCCATGCTACACAGGAGTGCAGAGTCTTTAAAGAGTCTAAGTTCAGAGTTGTGTGCAGAAAAAATCATGCCTGAAGAGAACCAGTACATCTGCCAGTACTCAGAAGATCCAAGTCTCAGTCCAGACCACAGCAAGTCAAGTTTTCAGATGACGTCATTGACAATGGAAATTATGACAACATTGAAATCCGGCAGCCTCCAATGAGCGAAAGGACTCGAAGACGCGTCTATCATTTCGAAGAGAGGGGATCCAGGTCTCATCACCATCGCCGCCGGAAAAGCAGAAAGTCTCGCTCTGACAATGCCCTGAATCTTGTTACAGAAAGAAAATACTCTCCTAAGGACAGACTGAGGCTTTACACTCCAGAGAACTATGAGAAATTTATACAGAATAAAAGTGCCCGAGAGATCCAAGCATACGTACAGAATGCTGCTCTCTATGGACGGTATGCCCATGCCACTTCCAATTATGCACTCCAGAGCCCAGGAATGAATAGGTTTCTAGGGCTGTACGGTGAGGATGACGACTCCTGGTGTACTTCCTCCTCTTCCTCTTCCGACTCAGAAGAAGAAGGATATTTCCTCGGACAACCAATCCCTCAACCACGGCCACAGAGATACGCTTACTATACAGACGACCTTTCTAGTCCAACTTCTGCACTGCCTTCCACTCAGTTTGGTCAGAGGACAACTAAATCCAAGAAGAAAAAGGGACACAAGGGCAAAAACTGTATTATTTCTTAACCCAGTAGCTGTTGGAGATCATTTGTTTAAAGTTAACCATTAACCACCTGAATCATACCTTTTTTCTTCCATAGGAAAGTTGCTAAAACAGTTTAAAGTGATTTGCCCATGTAAATGAGAACCTGACTGCTGTTTACGCTTTAAGATTAACATTTGAAAGGTGTAATTTCTCCAGTTTATCCTCCTTGGATGTTGCTAGGTTTATGTGACATCTTGTGCCTATTGGTGCATTACAGTTCTATATTCTATACAGCTGCTTTGGCCTTCAAGAGAATACTCAAGAAAACTGTTGCAGGGTGAATGGACAGAGGTGTTGACTTTAGAAGATGGAGAACTTCCGCCACCTTTGAAGAAGCAGTAATGTCTGTCTTTTATGAAAGTCAAGTTGGCTCAGGTCCTGATGGGTTTGTCTTGTGAGGTATGCACATAGTTACACTGACCTGGCCAACACTGTGCATCATATTATGCAAGGCCAACTTGTCCCCTTTCCATCCTCATCAGCCAGGTAAACATTGTATTGTATTAGCTCCAGCTACAGACTGAAAAGACATTGCTATTTATAATGTAGTATTTCATAGACTTAAGTGTATTCCTAATTTAATGGTGCAAATATTCATGTACATACTGTACAGTTCAGATTTTAAAGCTGATATTTTTATATCCCTGAATTGCAAGACATTTGTTACACTGCAGTACTAGATTTGTTAGGGGCCCAGAAATAGCATTTATGGATGAAATAAATGATTGCTTGTATTTTAGTCAGGGTTTCTAAGTTTAGTTGGTCAACTTTATAGTGCCTAGTGATGGAAAGTTCAGTTTTTTTTTGTTTTTTTTTTTTTCCCCAATATTAAAAAGGCTCTGTATGCATGGTGGGGCTATGTAAATACTCTTTAAAACTATGGCCCTATTAATCTTACGAGTGTTATTTATGGGTCAAGCAACGTAAACTGTACAAATGTAAAAAGAAAAAAAAAATCCACATACCCCTGGAATATATGTAAAAACAAGTAGAAGCTGTTTCAGTGAATGTTTATTTTCCCCTTTGGGGTGGGGGGGATTTGTTTTTCCCAGTTTCAGCAAGGTGGTGGTCATATCATGGGGTAAGGAGAGACCAAAACCAAAGGATCTGCTTTTTGTGGCAGAGGACTTCGTAGATTTATTTGGAGAGGTTGTCCTTTTTATCCCTCCCTTCTAGCTAATTTGTTGGCCTTTAATAGCAGTTTTGAAAACCGAGTCTTCTGGAATCCTCAAATTAGAGGATGTTGTTTCACTGAGTACTTCAAGTTAAATTATGAGGTTCTAGTTAAAGGGAAAGTTAAATTGGATTTGAAGTAATGAGCTTGTTTTGGTATGTGCCATTTGTGCACACATGTTTCATCCCAAACTAAAGGTCCTAATGGCATTAATAAATGCTTAATAAATAACAAACTAAATTTCTGAATACAAATCTTTGCAGATGTATCCAAATAACTTCCATTTTGTTATTCTCTTCAGGCATAATTTATTTTTCATCACTCTACTAGTAACAGACCACCACATGGCTCCTACTTATTTGCCCATAGTGTAGTAGTAGTTAGGAAACAGGACTTGAAGCAGAGAGACAGGGCAAAGCTGTTAGGCCTTGGGGAGGACAGACATCAATTTGACAGGTAAAACCAGTGGGTCAGAGAGCTCTGGGTAGAGCAAGTTTTGCATCTGGGCTAGACAAACCCCTTCAAAACAGCACGAAGGATGAGAGAGCTCTTTACTCAATAACTATATCATCATTTCTTGGTCTAGTGCGTTTAAAAAACATAGGAGCATTGAAAGGGAAATACATGCACATGGTAGAAAAAAAATTCAAACAGAACAAAAATTAAACAGTGAAAAAATTCCTTTCCACTCTAATCCCCAGTCCCCCAGCTTCCATCCCTGGTAGTAACCACTATTATCCATCTCTAGTGTATCCTTCAGGAGATGTTGAAAGCATAGCTATATAAATGTATCTCTCTTTCAAAGGGTAGCAAACTATATGCTTTTTTCTGTGACTTGCTTTTTTCACTTTATATATATAGACATGCCACATTCGTGCATATAGGCCTGCCTCATTCTTTTAATAACTGCTTAATATTTTTCTGTTTGGATATGCCATACTCTATTTAACCAGGCTCTTAATGACTGGCTAGAACTTCCTTATACATAGCTTATCCTGCACTGGCACATAGGCATTTAAATTCTGAGCGACAAAATTACTGGAACAAAGGTTATATATATCAAATTTTGATGGTTGTGCCAATTTTCCTCCAAGAGAATTTTTGCTGGTTAACACTGACAGTGTAGGAGAGTTCTTATTCATTACAATTTTACAAAATATATTACCAAATTTATTGATTTTGAAGACCCTTTAGAACTTATGCTGCAAATAGCAGGCATACTTCTAGAAAAGACTGCTGCAATGTTGCTTATAAAGACCAGATAGATAAAAAAAGAAAAAAGGGATAACAAATTAGTGAACAGGCTAATACTTAGCTTGAAGAAATGCAGGTATAAACTGAAGGCAGAGCCCTCAGTAGTTTTCAAGTCATTCTCAAAAGATCAGTTGCTTTTGCTTCCAGTGACAATTATCCTGGTCATTTCTTAATTTTCTTATATAAGAATTACGTAGGTTGTCAGAGGTGTAAGAAATACAGAAATATTTATTCACAGTTTAAATCTTCAAGCTTTAAGTTATGGTTAGTAAGCAGTAAAAGAAGACTAGCTCTACAAAGGAACAACATGAAGCAAATGCCTTGCAGTTCTGGAAAGAGGTGAGAGGATAAAGCACATAGTTGCCAAAAGGTCTCGGTAGGTTTAGTTAACACGAGTGCAAAGTATCTTGTCAGTCATTTTATTCTGAAATTTGGTCCCAAGATACATATCAAATGTTCAAACTCTGCCTCTAATCTCCACATGAAGAGAATCTTAGTGTTGTACTTTCCTCACTTCTGACCCTATACAGCCTCCAACTCTGCCAGAGAACATTTTGCTAAAGGCCCAAGAAGGGGTGCTGGCAAAATGATGCAATGTGAGCTCCTTTCAGCTCTCATTAAAGGAAAATGATTCATTTTGTGTATGCACTTGCTGTTCTCTACACTCTGCTTTCTGGTTCCTGAATTAAATAAAAAGTACCAGAAGTAAAAGGAGGTTATCACTTGCTGTTTAACCCTCTCACTTTGGATGTGAATCATAGGCCTTAAAAGGGTAGTAAAATTGCAATGGGTATCTGAAACTGCTAGATCTCCATGGGTGGGCACATATCCCTGCCCAGCTTAGTCGTTGGTGATGGGACCCAGAGCTTTAACCAGTGCTGGAAATATTTGGACAGATTTCAGGAATGCCCAGGGGACTTTGGTCTCAAGCTGCTCTTTCCTACTGAACGTGCAACTGTCACAGAACAGAGACCCAGTGTTACCAGACCTTCAGGTTTTTCAAGAGAAGCCAAGAAATGGAACTTCTGTGAAATTTCCCAGTTTTTAGACACTAGTATCTAATTCAAACATTTTGAAACATGTCCAACACAATGAGCTAGTCATCAGCAAGCCCAACATCTGCATTATAAATTCAGGACTCTCTAAGTTGATTCCCCTATCCTTTAGAGACGACTAGGGGATAAAATATAACCTTGTAACTGCACAAGGTAGAAAAATGATCAGGATTAAAAAAAAACTTCCCCTAAAAGCTCCATTATCAAGTCACTGCTAAGAACACAATTATGATTTTAAAATCATTTTTAATTAGTCAAATGAGGTAACTGTTAATGGCCTAGATTCTCTAGCCATTCATTGGACATGAAAACAGAAGGCATGCCTCTTGTATAATCACATGGGTTTTCTTCAAAATCAAACACATTAGAAAGGCTTCCAGGTAAGCTGGGCCAAGGAGAAATGGGCAGAAGCAGCTGATTTTTGCACGTCTGAGTTTACATTTTGCCAAGGTCATAGAATCATAAACTTTACCAGGGAAATAACATTTAAAGGTGGCTGTTAAAATGATTTGGAAGGAAATGTGGAGGAAAAGTAAGACATTAGATACATATATACATTAGATACATATATATATGGCAGCAACCTTAGTCTCATGACAGGATTTGAGCCAATTCTTTCGAACAGAACAAGCTGGCTGGTCAGGTTTAGCCTCAACGTTTCTTTTTGCTATTCCTATTATATAAATGGGCACAAGGTGCTATTATGCCAACTTTAGAAGTAACTTGCAACCCACCCTCTGGAACCATTTTATTATAGACAATGGAAGCAGTAACATTAAGAATATGTAACCAGTTCTCTTAAATGCTAATAACGGCCTTTGTGTTTTTAGATAACTGAGCCAAGCAAATGGCATTAGCAAGGAAGTGCTCATCTAACAAACCCACCACAAGGATGATCCTGCAGAGTGGTGCAAAGTACAGTGGACTCCAAGATGCAGGAGATCTGGGTTAGGAGACCCACCTCTCTCATTAACTCAAGCAGGTCAAGTGCTCCCACCTAGTTTCTACTTCTGTAAAATGAGAGTGTTAGACCGTCTCAAAGGTTTCCTTCCAGCTTCAGTATTCTGTGGAAACTGAACTGAAATTTATTAGGTCAGTCAACAGAAAAGTTTTCCCACTCAGCACAAAGTGTTGTTCCCTCCTCTGACTCACCAACATATTTGTTTGGCAAGGATTCCTGAAAGGGTGACCTCCCCCTCTCCACACCCCAAAGACCATGGAGGATGGGACAAGGGAACTTTAAAGAGGGTCAGTGTTTTTTTACGTTAATGCTTGACATTCTGAGCAGGCAAGATGGGGATAGTTCTCTCCTTTTCAGTACATATGTTTCAGGTTGACTTTATCTGCATTAAGTATACAGTTTGGGGACTGCATAGAATATCTGGAAGGCAAAATATTTCCTTCCATCATGTGATTCATTTTTTTTAGGCTTTTTTCCTACCTCTCAGAGAGGGCTGCTGTTGGCAGCAACCTTAGTCCTGAATCTCTAAACATGTAAGCAAAGCTGAAAAGATGTTAACTACGTTTAATTAATCTTAGTTCCTAAAATAGAAGAATTGAATTACTAGGTTCATTCCACTTAAATGGCTCTTCTCAAAATCCACCATGGGTCCTGGCACAGCAACCGAAGAGATTTTGAGTACTGGGCTGCACTGTGCCTGTGGGAACTATAATTTTACATGCTACTTGCACCCTAACAACAACCTCTTACGAACCTAAAAGATGTTTTCTGTAATAGCTCCAAGCAGAAGCCACAGGTGCCAATACGGAAGGTGGTAGCAACTGAGGATAAAAGTGAAAAACAGGAGAAAATCTACTGATAGCACGATTTGAATTCTCTCAAAGGTTTTAAGTTATTAACTGCACATACACTATACAAAAATGGAAAACTAATTTGCAAAAGACCAAACAACTAGTTTGTGCTAGAGTTGGGATTTATACCTAATTTTGAATGCCCACCAGACTTCACAGAGGAAAGATAAAGGGTTAAAAACCAAGCTGTGCCACTCGCTAGCTATGTGACCTTGCGCAAGTCATAACGTCTCTTTCCTTTGACACTAAAATGAGAATAAAATCCTCACTGGTAAGGTATTTCATGCAAAAATGTTTTGTGAACCAAAAAACAGCAGAATGGTGGTGCTAAGCCTTATTCAGATGGTAGAATAACTGAAAGACATGCTTTTCTGGATTCTATGAGTATTTAGTATACTAAACCTGAAATAAGTATACTCCAAACTATATCCAGTAGAGAGGATATACTACTAGATTCTACTCTACAGAAGTAGAATATAAAATTTTAAAATAATGGGAAAACTTTAAAACCTTATATAATTTCAATAATAATGGTATAGAATTAGAACGCCATTAATCTTGGAGCAGAGTTTTAAAAAAAGCATGCTATAGAATAAGACTGTCTCTGTGGCTATGCCGATGTACACAGGTTTTAACAGTATTTGTCATCAAGACAGATTTTAGCACAGCTTGAAACTAACTCAGTGGGACTGGAAAAGCCTTTTGAATAATCAATACTCATTACTCCAAGTTCAATCATTACAACAGGAAACCTGCAGGACTGGAGTTGCCTGCTGAGGACGAACTTTAGTGAGACTAACCCTCAAATGCCATTTGTATTAGTTGGGGCAAAAGGTAAGCTGCTATAACAAGAAACCAAACAATATTGCATCTTAGAGAATAAAGACATTTATTCCTTTTTTGTATAACAATTCAGTGCTCCATGTGGTCTACTCAGGGATCCAGGCTCCTTCCATTGTGGTTCTGCTATTCCCCAGGATGCTATGGTCTGTACAGCTGAGCCTGGGTTGCCGTTACTTTGCAGCAGGGATTAAAGAGACCATGGAGGAGACACATCTGCTGACTGAATGCCCCATTCCATAAGTAACAGACAGTTAGTTCCACTCACATTCCATAGGAGACAACTTAGTTGGCCACACCTAAGTACAAGGGGGAGGTAGGAAACATGGTCCAAATTAGGTGGTCATGTGATTCAATTTCAACTCTATTATTGTGGAAATGTGGAAGAATAGATTCTGCTACACTAGCTAAGTTACTATTCTCATATCTTCTTTTCACTGTACTGGGTAATATCAGTGCTCTCAAGATAATTGGCAGGAGGGAGATGATAAATGCACTGTGGATAACCCACAGGCCTTGGTCTGGCAAGCAGAGTATGGCCATTACCCACAGGAGCTCCAGGCCCCAACCTGAGCAGTGTTTCAGTTGGAGAGCCACCTGGATGGATAGCTACCTACAACACTGAATGTTGTGTGCTATGAATACTTCAGGGATGACTGGACCACCATCTCCAAAGAACCCAAAAATTGTCAAAGCCTTACTTGGAACTTAAGATTCCTTACAGGAAACTGAAGTGAAGGTGAAACCAGTATAATGTTTTGGCAGTAGACCCTGTAAGAGCACCTGGCTTCCCTTTCCTTTAAGAGGTTCTAGGTCTGTGAACTCGCCCAGAAGTAGCTATGGATTTATGAGAAATCAACATTTTGGGCAAGAATACTACATAGGTAATATTTGCAAATTGTATCCTTAAGTAGGAGAGAGAAAGAGAGAGAGGGAGGAGGAGAGAGAGAGAGGGGAAAGCTACAAGCACTCAAAATCCTTCAGATTCTATTCTCAACCTACTTTTTCTTACCATCATCTATCATTTTCAACCAGTTTCAGTTATACGAGACTACCCCTTTCCTTCCTCACACTGTTCCTGCCTCCTGGAATTCCAATACTTCCTTTTCTCCACTTGAATAAATACTGTTCCTCCAAGACTCAGGTCAAACGTCAGTTCCTTTGTGAAGCCACCTTTGAATTAACAAATTTGAGTAACTATGACAGTCCAAACTGCTGGAACTGGGGCCACAAAGACAAAACAGTTCCTGCCCTCAAGGAGTTACTACCAAGATGTAGCTAAACTCAAAATCTTAACAATTCTCCTAACTTCAGATTCACAGTCACAATTATTAAGCACAATTGTGTGTCAGGCACCATCTTATCTTGTTTAACCATTTTCTCAAAGATCAATACTCGTTTAGTCACCAAAGTAAACAGGGTTTCTCAATTCTCAATCTTCCTGTCCTGCTGCTGAGTAGGTAGAACTGAATACAAAGGAGTAATCTTACAGTAGACAGTAATAAAATCTGTATTTTAGAAAAAACACTTCAAGCCTGTTGAAATAAAAGACAATCAATTATTTAAACCTGGTTGCTTTATTTAACACTTTTAAAATTCACAAAAAAGCTTCACTATATATGCTTTCCAAACCCTGTTGATCATCAGGCTTATGATAAGACAATGAAAATTGTTATCACATCAACTGGGATACTCTGGAAAACAATGGATAATTTACAAATTTCTTTAAGCAAGAACATTTGGCAAAATACACACTCTAATACACATCTGATCTCATCTATCCTAAAATTACTTTCAAAAACTTTAAAAAAGCAACAGATTTAACACTGATAAGCCTACCAAAATAATGTTGATAGCAAGCTACAAATAGCTTCAAATATTGAATGTAGTTTGGGGTAAAGTGGAGACTTTATCTATTTATCTATTGAACCAACATTTAAATGCTTGTTAGTAAAACTTCTCTAGTTTAATGAATTCAACAAAGTGAACATCTCCTATGCCTCTATAGTCGTTTCTCAAGTTTTATTTTTAACTTGTGACATCTTGACTAAAGCATTTGGATCTTGAACACAGAATATTTAAGGAGAAGAAAGACAGTAGGATCAAAAAAGGAAAAAAGATCAGTAGTTTCTTAGACTTTCTAAAGTGGGTAACAAATAAAATCACTGCTTAAATTAGGAAAGACTAGGAAGATAATTGAGGGCTTCCTGTTGGCTTATTTTTATAAAAGTTTGACAAGCACATCTAGGCAAAAATTAAAATTCAACGTGGTCTCATTTAGGACAATTAAAAAAACAACTGTCACCCTCAATTAGTTTTTTTTGTTGTTGTTATCCCTCAGTTTTTAAATTTTTGAACTGGAGTAACATATTTTGAGGGGCCCATTATATGGTCTGTTAAAATTATTTATACTGCTATTTCCACTTCCAATGGAACTTTTATCTACTCTGAGGTTGTTCTTTAATTATTACCAATAGAGCCCACTAAAAATAATGCCAGAATTCAAGTGAGAAGAGAATGGAAATGGAAAGAGGATGGGAGGATAATGAAACTAGGTAGTAATAACAAACATGATTTTTAAGGTTTCCTCACTAACTAATGCCACAAAATAATGTATTTTGGATAAATGCCACTAGGCTGCTGAAACCCATCAGGAAATGAGTAGAATATCCTGATCACCCCAGTTAGATTTTTAACTAACCCGTGATTTGGACAGCTTCAGCTCATGAAGGACTGTTTACATAGACAGTTTACTAAGAGGGAAATTGTGCTGGGCTTACTGCCTACCCCATTTTGTTTTTTTCTAGAACCCTTTTGAAGGGCTAGGAACCTCTAAAAAAAAGCTGCAAAACAGAAAACTCAGACTACAGAGATTAACAAAGAATATGTAACTGGTTTATTCTTGGATGGATATGTTATCAGTCACCTCATTTCCTGGGATGGGGAATATGGGCCTGTAGAAGAAGTTAATACCACTATTCCTCTATATTCTATAAATAATTCTTTCTTGATTATAAACGTTTTTGAAAAATCTCAACTTTAAAATATCCCTTATCTTTTTATCACAAACTGCCCCTTCTATTAGTCTTGTATATGATACACATCAGTGTGAATATTCAAAATATTCAGGAGGTGCAGAGCTATTTTAATAGAAGACATTAATAAATTCATTTACTTGGAAACAAGAGTTTGTACAGAAGTGTCTTTCAGGGATTTAGGTGTTCTGTTTTCTCACAGAATGAGAATTATTCTCAAAGCAAATAAAGTATTCGGTTTATTTAGACAGTATACATGGACATATTAAAAGTTACAAAGTCTAAGATAAGCAAACAATTCAATAAAAGCACAACTCAGAATTCAACCATTTTCACACAGTATCATTCACTATGCAATGCAAAAAGACTATTAAGTTTAAATGGAATGATCTCTAACTTGTAAATCACACTCCTGTGACCAAACAAATGATCGGTTACTGTTGAAAGACTACAGAACATAAGTATAGAAAGCTGTTTTCCAGGATTGGGGATACTCTGAAAAACAATGGATCATTTTCAAATTCCTTTAATCAAGAACATTTTGCAAAATACACACTCTAATACACATCTGATCTCATCTATCCTAAAATTAAGACTCTCAAAAACTTCAAAAAAACCAACAGATTTAACACTGATAAGCCTACCAAAAATAATGTTGATAGCAACCTATAAATAGCTTGAAATGTTAAATGTAGTTTGGGGAAGGTGGAGGGGAAGAAATTATCTATTGATAGATAATTTAAATGTATCTGTTAGTAAAACTTCTCTAGTTTAATGAATTTTTATTTAAACTGTAAATTACTTGCGCTCTGAAGACAAGATAAAACTCCAGTTTTAGTGTGGATGGGAGAGGGAGGGGGAAATGAGTATGGCTTAGGAGACTATACATGGACAAAAAAATTCTAATTAAAATATCTTAAGACTATTTTCAGTGTTTATTTGATATTGGAAATGTGGTCAACTATCATAAAGTATTTCTCTTCATAACAAAAATTCCATATATTAAGGATTTACACAATCCAGGAAAAAAAAAATCTAGAAACAAAAAATTCTTTTGCCTGAGCAAGAAATCTTCTAAAAAGACTCTCCAAAATCTTGACTAGAGGTGTCATACTCTGCAATAAAATGCTTGAGTTCTTCAACACACCGCTCACCTATTTCGTGTAAGTTTTGCCTCAAAGCAAACTGTATGGACTTTTCTAAGGAAGGATCTTTTTCAATCAGCATTTTCACAACCATCCCGAAAGTTTCACAATCTTGTCGATAAACCTAAAAAAGTGAAATATATTCTGGTTAGCTAAGAGTGGAAATAATTAGTTGATTTAATTGGCAAAAATATGAGGCTGAAGTTTAAAAGGGAGGCAGGCCTCTCAGTGGTCACCACAGCCAGAGGCCATTTAAACCTATTATCTCTGAGATTTGCTAACAACATGAATGAGGAGAGAAACCTTCATATACCAAATCACTGAATGCAGAAGTCTGACATGATATTTGTCAGTATCAAGCAGTCTACTATGGAAAGGGCACTAGACAGGAGGTGAGAAAAATATAGAACAAAGTCTAGAAAAGCACATCAATGTTTTTGTTCATTTATTTGTTTGGAAGAAAAAAGTTTCTAACATTAGATTTTTTGTTTGAATCATGATCAGATGACACATTCAAAATTCTATTCAGTGTACAGGAAAACTGTAAGAATGCCAAAGGTATCTATTTGAAAAAAAATTTTCAAGTTACAAATATTTAACCATAGTTAAAGTCATCAAGGCAGGGTTAAGATGAAAACAAAAGGCATATATATGTGAATATAAATGTATGTATAAATAAATATACAAATATATATACATGTGTATGCATTATGTATATCTCTTATTTTTTCTTCAATATGTGTATGTAATTTAATCAGTGGCAATTAAATATTCTTTCCTATCTAAAAATTGATAAGTTTCCTCCACCAAATTCTGTTAATCTGTAGTCACAAAATAAAGTCTAGATTTATTTGCTATATTTCATACTCTCTAAAAAGTACAGAGTACTTTTTTCATGTACTTTTTTCATGTACTTAAAAAAAAAAATTACAGGAGGCGGGGCAAGATGGCTGACTGGTGAGCTGTATGTTTTAGTTACTCTTCCAGGAAAGTAGGTAGAAAGCCAGGAACTGCGTGGACTGGACACCACAGAGCAATCTGACTTCGGGCATACTTCATACAACACTCAAGAAAATGTGGAACTGCTGAGATCAGCAAAATCTGTAAGTTTTTGTGGCCAGGGGACCCACACCCCTCCCTGCCAGGCTCAGTCCTGTGGGAGGAGGGGCTGTCAGCTCCGGGAAGGAGAAGGGAGAACTGCAGTGGCAGCTCTTATCGGAAACTCATTCTACTGATCCAAATTCCAACCATAGACAGACTGAGACCAGACACCAGAGAATCTGAGAGCAGCCAGCCCAGCAGAGAGGAGACAGGCATAGAAAAAAACAACACGAAAAACTCCAAAATAAAAGTGGAGGATTTCTGGAGTTCTGGTGAACATAGAAAGGGGAAGGGCAGAGCTCAGGCCCTGAGGCTCATATGCAAATCCCAAAGAAAAGTTGATCTCTCTGCCCTGCGGACCTTTCCTTAATGGCCCTGGTTGCTTTCTCTCTTAGCATTTCAATAACCCATTAGATCTGTGAGGAGGGCCCTTTTTTTTAAAAAAAAAATCCTTTTTTCTTTTTCTAAAACAATTACTCTAAGAAGCCCAATACAGAAAGATTCAAAGACTTTTAATTTGGGCAAGTCAAGACAAGAGCAGAACTAAGAGAGCTCTGAGACAAAAGGCAATAATCCAGTGGCTGAGAAAATTCACTAAACACCACAACTTCCCAAGAAAAGGGGGATGTCCGCTCACAGCCATCATCCTGGTGGACAGGAAACACTCCTGCCCATCGCCAGCCCCATAGCCCAGAGCTGCCCCAGACAACCCAGTGTGATGGAAGTGCTTCAAATAACAGGCACACACCACAAAACTGGGCGTGGACATTAGCCTTCCCTGCAACCTCAACTGATTGTCCCAGAGTTGGGAAGGTGGAGCAGTATGAATTAACAGAGCCCCATTCAGCCATCATTTGAGCAGACTGGGAGCCTCCCTACACAGCCCAGCAGCACAGAACCGCCCTGGGGGGACGGCACTCACCTGTGACATAGCACAGTCATCCCTCAACAGAGGACCAAGGGGGTGCACGGCCTAGAAGAGGGACCCACTTGCAAGTCTCAGGAGCCATACTACAATACCAAGGACTTGTGGGTCAGTGGCAGAGACAAACTGCGGCAGGACTGAACTGAAGGATTAGACTATTGCAGCAGCTTTAAAACTCCAGGATCACCAGGGAGATTTGATTGTTAGAGCCACCACCCTCCCTGACTGCCCAGAAACATGCCCCATATACAGGACGGGGCAATACCAACTACACACACAAGCTTGGTACACCAATTGGACCCTACAAGACTCACTCTACCACTCACCACAAAGGCAAAGCACGGGAGAACTGGCTTGTGGAGAACAGGTGGCTCGTGGACACCACCTGCTGGTTAATTAGAGAAAGCGTCCTCCACGAAGCTGTAGATCTGATAAATTAGAGATAAGGACTTCAATTGGTCTGCAAATCCTAAAAGAACCCTATCAAGTTCAGCAAATGCCAAGAGGCCAAAACAACAGAAAATTATAAAGCATATGAAAAAACCAGACGATATGGATAACCCAAGCCCAAACACCCAAATCAAAAGATAAGAAGAGACACAGCACCTAGAGCAGCTACTCAAAGAACTAAAGATGAACAATGAGACCATAGTACGGGATACAAAGGATATCAAGAAGACCCTAGAACAGCATAAAGAAGACATTGCAAGACTAAATAAAAAATGCATGATCTTATGGAAATTAAAGAGACTGTTGACCAAATTAAAAAGATTCTGGACACTCACAGTACAAGACTAGAGGAAGTTGAACAACAAATCGGTGACCTGGAAGATGACAGAATGGAAAATGAAAGCATAAAAGAAAGAATGGGGAAAAAAATTGAAAAAATTGAAATGGACCTTAGGGATATGATAGATAATATGAAATGTCCAAATATAAGACTCATTGGTGTCCCAGAAGGGGAAGAAAAGGGTAAAGGTCTAGGAAGAGTATTCAAAGAAATTGTTGGGGAAAACTTCCCAAATCTTCTAAACAAAATAAATACACAAATCATAAATGCTCAGCGAACTCCAAATAGAATAAATCCAAATAAACCCACCCCAAGACATATTCTGATCACACTGTCAAACACGGAAGAGAAGGAGCAAGTTCTGAAAGCAGCAAGAGAAAAGCAATTCACCACATACAAAGGAAACAGCATAAGACTAAGTAGTGACTACTCAGCAGCCACCATGGAGGCGAGAAGGCAGTGGCACGATATATTTAAAATTCTGAGTGAGAAAAATTTCCAACCAAGAATACTTTATCCAGCAAAGCTCTCCTTCAAATTTGAGGGAGAGCTTAAATTTTTCACAGACAAACAAATGCTGAGAGAATTTGCTAACAAGAGACCTGCCCTACTGGAGATACTAAAGGGAGCCCTACAGACAGAGAAACAAAGAAAGGACAGAGAGACTTGGAGAAAGGTTCAGTACTAAAGAGATTCGGTATGGGTACAATAAAGGATATTAATAGAGAGAGGGGAAAAATATATACGACAAACATAAACCAAAGGATAAGATGGCTGATTCAAGAAATGCCTTCACGGTTATAACGTTGAATGTAAATGGATTAAACTCCCCAATTAAAAGACATAGATTCACAGAATGGATCAAAAAAAAATGAACCATCAACATGTTGCATACAAGAGACTCATCTTAGACACAGGGACACAAAGAAATTGAAAGTGAAAGGATGGAAAAACATATTTCATGCAAGCTACAGCCAAAAGAAAGCAGGTGTAGCAATATTAATCTCAGATTAAAATAGACTTCAAATGCAGGGATGTTTTGAGAGACAAAGAAGGCCACTACATACTAATAAAAGGGGCAATTCAACAAGAAGAATTAACAATCTTAAATGTCTATGCACCCAATCAAGGTGCCACAAAATACATGAGAGAAACACTGGCAAAACTAAAGGAAGCAATTGATGTTTCCATAATAATTGTGGGAGACTTCAACACATCACTCTCTCCTATAGATAGATCAACCAGACAGCAGACCAATAAGGAAATTGAAAACCTAAAAAATCTGATAAATGAATTAGATTTAACAGACATATACAGAACATTACATCCCAGATCACCAGGATACACATACTTTTCTAGTGCTCACGGAACTTTCTCCAGAATAGATCATATGCTGGGAAATAAAACAAGCCTCAATAAATTTAAAAAGATTGAAATTATTCAAAGCACATTCTCTGACCACAATGGAATACAATTAGAAGTCAACAACCATCAGAGACTTAGAAAATTCACAAATACCTGGAGGTTAAACAACACGCTCCTAAACAATCAGTGGGTTAAAGAAGAAATAGCAACAGAAATTGCTAAATATATAGAGACAAATGAAAATGAGAACACAACATACCAAAACCTATGGGATGCAGCAAAAGCAGTGCTGAGGGGGAAATTTATAGCACTAAACGCATATATTAAAAAGGAAGAAAGAGCCAAAATCAAAGAACTAATGGATCAACTGAAGAAGCTAGAAAATGAACAGCAAACCAATCCTAAACCAAGTAGAAGAAAAGAAATAACAAGGATTAAAGCAGAAATAAATGACATAGAGAACAAAAAAACAATAGAGAGGATAAATATCACCAAAAGTTGGTTCTTTGAGAAAATCAACGAGATTGACAAGCCCCTAGCTAGACTGACAAAATCAAAAACAGAGAAGATCCATATAAATAAAATAATGAATGAAAAAGGTAACATACCTGCAGATCCTGAAGAAATTAAAAAAATTATAAAAGGATACTATGAACAACTGTATGGCAACAAACTGGATAATGTAGAGGAAATGGACAATTTCCTGGAAACATATGCACAACCTAGACTGACCAGAGAAGAAATAGAAGACCTCAATCAACGCATCACAAGCAAAGAGATCCAATCAGTCATCAAAAATCTTCCCACAAATAAATGCCCAGGGCCAGATGGCTTCACAGGGGAATTCTACCAAACTTTCCAGAAAGAACTGACACCAATCTTACTCAAACTCTTTCAAAACACTGAAGAAAATGGAACACTACCTAACTCATTTTATGAAGCTAACATCAATCTAATACCAAAACCAGGCAAAGATGCTACAAAAAAGGAAAACTACTGGCCAATCTCTCTAATGAATATAGATGCAAAAATCCTCAACAAAATACTTGCAAATTGAATCCAAAGACACATTAAAAAAATCATACACCATGACCAAGTGGGGTTCATTCCAGGCATGCAAGGATGGTTCAACATAAGAAAATCAATGTATTACAACACATTAACAATTCGCAAGGGAAAAATCAAATGATCATCTCAATAGATGCTGAAAAAGCATTTGACAAAATCCAACATCCCGTTTTGAAAAAAACACTTCAAAAGGTAGGAATTGAAGGAAACTTCAACATGATAAAGAGCATATATGAAAAACCCACAGACAGCATAGTACTCAATGGTGAGAGACTGAAAGCCTTCCCTCTAAGATCAGGAACAAGACAAGGATGCCCGCTGTCACCACTGTTATTCAACATTGTGCTGGAAGTGCTAGCCAGGGCAATCCGGCAAGACAAAGAAATAAAAGGCATCCAAATTGGAAAAGAAGAAGTAAAACTGTCATTGTTTGCAGATGATATGATCTTATATCTAGAAAACCCTGAGAAATCGACGATACAGCTACTAGAGCTAATAAACAAATTTAGCAAAGTAGCGGGATATAATATTAATGGCACATAAGTCAGTAATGTTTCTATATGCTAGAAATGCATGAACTGAAGAGACACTCAAGAAAAAGATACCATTTTCAATAGCAACTAAAAACATCAAGTACCTAGGAATAAAGTTAACCAAAGATGTAAAAGACCTATACAAAGAAAACTACATAACTCTACTAAAAGAAATAGAAGGGGACCTTAAAAGATGGAAAAATATTCCATGTTCATGGATAGGAAGAATAAATGTCATTAACATGTCACTTCTACCCAAACTCATCTACAGATTCAATGCAATCCCAATCAAAATTCCAACAACCTACTTTGCAGACTTGGAAAAGCTAGTTATCAAATTTATTTGGAAAGGGAAGATGCCTCGAATTCCTAAAGACACTCTAAAAAAGAAAAACGAAGTGGGAGGACTTACACTCCCTGACTTTGAAGCTTATTATAAAGCCACAGTTGTCAAAACAGCATGGTACTGGCAAAAAGATAGACATATAGATCAATGGAATCAAATTGAGAATTCAGAGATAGACCCTCAGATCTATGGCCGACTGATCTTTGATAAGGCCCCCAAAGTCACCGAACTGAGTCATAATGCTCTTTTCAACAAATGGGGCTGGGAGAGTTGGATATCCATATCCAAAAGAATGAAAGAGGACCCCTACCTCACCCCCTACACAAAAATTAACTCAAAATGGACCAAAGATCTCAATGTAAAAGAAAGTACCATAAAACTCCTAGAAGATAATGTAGGAAAACATCTTCAAGACACTGTATTAGGCGGCCACTTCCTAGACTTTACACCCAAAGCACAAGCAAGAAAAGACAAAATAGATAAATGGGAACTCCTCAAGCTTAGAAGTTTCTGCACCTCAAAGGAATTTCTCAAAAAGGTAAAGAGGCAGCCAACTCAATGGGAAAAAATTTTTGGAAACCATGTATCTGACAGAAGACTGATATCTTACATATATAAAGAAATCCTGCAACTCAATGACAATAGTACAGACAGCCCAGTTATAAAATGGGCAAAAGATATGAAAAAACAGTTCTCTGAAGAGCAAATACAAATGGCCAAGAAACACATGAAAAATTGTTCAGCTTCACTAGCTATTAGAGAGATGCGAATTAAGACCACAATGAGATACCATCTAACACTGGTTAGAATGGCTGCCATTAAACAAACAGGAAAGTACAAATGCTGGAGAGGATGTGGAGAAATTGGAACTCTTATTCATTGTTGGTGGGACTGTATAATGGTTCAGCCACTCTGGAAGTCAGTCTGGCAGTTCCTTAGAAAACCAGATATAGAGTTACCATTCGATCCAGCGATTGCACTTCTCGGTATATACCCAGAAGATTGGAAAGCAGTGACACGAAGAGATATCTGCATGCCAATGTTCATAGCAGCATTATTCACAATTGCCAAGAGATGGAAACAACCCAAATGTCCTTCAACAGATGAGTAGATAAATAAAATGTGGTATATACACACGATGGAATACTACACGGCAGTAAGAAGGAACGATCTCGTGAAACATATGACAACATGGATGAACCTTGAAGACATAATGCTGAGCGAAATAAGCCAGGCACAAAGAGAGAAATATTAGATGCTACCACTAATGTGAACTTTGAAAAATGTAAAACAAATGGTTTATAATGTAGAATGTAGGGGGACTAGTGATAGAGAGCAATTAAGGAAGGGGGAACAATAATCCAAGAAGAACAGATAAGCTATTTAACGTTCTGGGGATGCCCAGGAATGACTATGGTCTGTTAATTTCTGATGGATATAGTAGGAACAAGTTCACAGAAATGTTGTTATATTAGGTAACTTTCTTGGGGTAAAGTAGGAACAGGTTGGAAGTAAAGCAGTTATCTTAGGTTAGTTGTCTTTTTCTTACTCCCTTGTTATGGTCTCTTTGAAATGTTCTTTTATTGTAGTTTTTTTTCATACAGTTGATTTAAAAAAGAAAAAAAAGTTAAAAAAAAAGGGGGGGAGGGGGGAAATACGTAGTGCCCCCTTGAGGAGCCTGTGGAGAATGCAGGGGTATTGGCCTACCCCACCTCGATGGTTGCTAACATGACCACAGACATGGGGGACTGGTGGTTTGATGGGTTGAGCCCTCTACCATAGGTTTTACCCTTGGGAAGACGGTTGCTGTAAAGGAGAGGCTAGGCCTCCCTATATTTGTGCCTAAGAGCCTCCTCCCGAATGCCTCTTTGTTGCTCAGATGTGGCCCTCTCTCTCTAGCTAAGCCAACTTGAAAGGTGAAATCACTGCCCTCCCCCCTACATGGGATCAGACACCCAGGGGAGTGAATCTCCCTGGCAACGTGGAATATGACTCCTGGGGAGGAATGTAGACCCGGCATCGTGGGACGGAGAACATCTTCTTGACCAAAAGGGGGATGTGAAAGGAAATGAAATAAGCTTCAGTGGCAGAGAGATTCCAAAAGGAGCCGAGAGGTCGCTCTGGTGGGCACTCTTATGCACAATTTAGAGAACCCTTTTTAGGTTCTAAAGAATTGGGGTAGCTGGTGGTGGATACCTGAAACTATCAAACTACAACCCAGAACCCATGAATCTCGAAGACAATTGTATAAAAATGTAGTTTATGAGGAGTGACAATGGGATTGGGAAAGCCATAAGGACCACACTCCACTTTGTCTAGTTTATGGATGGATGAGTAGAAAAATAGGGGAAGGAAACAAACAAACAGACAAAGGTACCCAGTGTTCTTTTTTACTTTAATTGCTCTTTTTCACTTTAATTATTATTCTTGTTATTTTTGTGTGTGTGCTAATGAAGGTGTCAGGGATTGATTTAGGTGATGAATGTACAACTATGTAATGGTACTGTGAACAATCGAATGTACGATTTGTTTTGTATGACTGCGTGGTATGTGAATATATCTCAATAAAATGAAGATTTAAAAAAAAAACAAACAAAAAAGGAAACAAAACAAACAAAAACAAATTACACTTACATCTCCATGCAAATTAAGGGAAACACAAATTATCTGATTTGAAAAAACTGATAGATTAGGTTAATTTTTATTTTTCTTATCTAACAATCAAGAATATCATTTAGCCTTAAAAATGAATTTAGTTTATTTTGAAAGACTTTAGAAATGGTTTTTGAGACATTGTTTGCCTTATGATGGATAGAAAAACTTTGTTTTTTTATTCTCAAAATGACCACTGCTACTTGTAGTTGTTGCTGCTGTGTTTTTTAAATGTATGAAATATTTGTTTTTGATCCTTTATTAGAACAGCTATTTTAAGAAGAATATCTATTTAATTTGAATTACAGTTCTAGGCTGCTAAATTATACTAAATTCATTTCCTTGCTGTTAGGAACCATTCATAAGCCCCAAAGAAACTTAAAGGATACAATTTCTAAATTAAATGTATATAGAAATTAAAACATATAAAACCCTTAAGCTGCCTGCCCCATCTCAGCACTAACATACACATGCACTTTGTTCTAAATAGTTAAGAAATCTACTTTTAATAGCCTTGAAGTTTAATTCGGCAATTTAAACCAATCATATATTCTAGTTTTACCTGGAGTTAACATGACCCAGAAATGATAATAATGCTCTGATAAACCAATTTAGAAAACAGTATATACAATTTACATAATATTACATACGATGTCAAAGCAATAGACACATTAAGACTGGCTGAACAAACACAGAGCACCTAAGTCTAGTCAAGGCAGTCACCATGGAAAACAGCAGCCATGATGTTTCAGTCTTGGTGAAGGTAAAGTCCTTACAGTCAGCACACTTAATAAAACCAATCACAGGCCTCAGCAGACCACTTTGTGGGTGGCCTAAATTTTATAGGCTTCTTTCCAGCAGATACACTAGATGAAGATAATGTTACATTGTGACTTAACCTGCAAGTTTTCTAATGTAAATCTGCTGTGTTACCTAAACTGTAACTCTTACTTTAGCATATTTATAGAACATAAATGTGCTACAGATTTGCACATCAAAAACAAAACATTATTTAAACGTGTTCAAAATGGCACTCTGAAGACAAAATAAAAGTATTTAAAGTTTGTACTTTATTTTTAATTTTAAATCCTTTTTGAATTATTCATTGACAAATTTTTGAACCTTAGTTGACAAGAAAAGCCAGAACTGCTTAAAGCAACATGGGTAAGTTTATCTTTAAAAAAAAAAATGCTTAAAATGCACTGGGCTGAGCATTAGACAGGAAATAATTAGTTTTATGTTAAAGGAAGAACCTCACCCTCCAATGTTTTATAAATGAAATCCACAAGTGTCAGAAACCTGTTTTCAAATCTGTTCCACAGTAAACTCAATCCCAAAACAGGAAGGGTGTAGTTATCTCTAGGAGAGTTTGTTTGCTTTTGGTCCCTAGCTGGAAATGCATTAATAATCTTCAAATTTGATATCTACAGGCCACACAGGAAGATTTTTTTGTTGTTTTTCCCCTGCTTGGACTTCATCAAAATGGAAAACAGGTTTAAGTATGGGTGGAGTTCACATAAACTGCATAGAAAAGACAGTTATTACCAGCACAATGAAAACACTATCCAAATGTTGTTTCATACAGTCCATTATTACATGTAGCCTGGGTTAACAATTAAATTGAAATATGCTGAAATAAGAAACTGTCAAGACTTTTTTACTATTCATTATGTGGTCAGGTGACTAGGAGAACAGTATCTGGCAAAAACAACTTCTCAATGAGAAGTTTGTCTATTTATATTGCTTATAATATATAAAACTCCTCTAAACTATATCATTTTACTCCTTACCTCTGTTCTCACAAAAAGAGAAACCAAAAATTAAGATAACTAAGTTAAAAGAATTTTCATTTCAGACAAACCATCCTTAACATATATACATTACAGTTCTGAAAGAACAATTTGTTGGAATGGTAAAGATTACAAAATTATGCCATCTTATTTAACACAGTAGACACTAACCACAGGTGGCTACTTAAATTTAAATATATATGGGTATGTTTATTTTAATATTTAATTTATATTAATATTAGGAGGTAACTGGTTAACTGCAAGAGTCAGAGATAACACATACACAAACAGACATAAAGGGCTGTGGAATCAAATGAGAACATTATTTTCTCTGTTGTTGATGCCTCATCATTCTGTATCGTTTCCTTTCCTTTATCCTATTTCAAGAAGGTAACACCCCACTTGAGAGATGAATACAGATTTTTTAAGTACAGTACAAAGAAAACATTTAGACTTATGAGGTGGTAGGCAAGGCAGAACAGAGAAGTGATTCAAAGAGCAGGCTCACTGAGTAAAAATCCTGACTCTACTACTGTGGTAGGCTGAATAATGCTGCCTTTCCGACAAGATATACACTTCCTAATCCCTGAAATATGTGAATATGTTTCCTTACATAGTAAAAGGGACTTTGCAGATGTGATTAATTTAGGATCTTGAGATGGGGAGATTTTTCTGAATTATATGGGTAGGTCCTATATATATGCAGGAAGGTGGGACAAAGAGAGGAAATGTGACAACAGATGCAAAAGATGGAATGATGTGCTTTGAAGATGGAGGAAGAGGCTACCAGTCAAGGAAATGCAGAATGCAGCAGCCTGTAAAAGCAGGAAAAGGCAAAGAAACAGATTATCCCCAGAGCCACCAGAGTGAACACAAGCCTGCTGACACCTTGATTTTGGCCCAGTGAAACCCATTTTGGACTTCTGGCCACCAGAATTGTAAGATAATAAATGTGTGTTGTTTTAAGCCACTAAATTTGTGGTGCTTGGTTACACTAGCAATAGGAAACTAATACAACCATTCTAATTCTGTGCCCTTGAAAAGTTACTTACCCTCTGTGCCTCAACTGCAGTACCTACTTCGGACTGCACTATAATAAGGATTAAATGAGATAATACAGAACACTCAGAATAGTGCCTGGCATAGAAGAAACATTTAATGTATGTTAGATACAGTGATAATGATGGAAAGAGGAGAAATAACTGTTCTGACTTTGCCTAGTAAAAAGAATATAAGAAAGGGATGGTAGAGCTGATTCTTGAAACACAAGAAAATGTTTACTCTAGGAAAACAAGGAGGAGGAGGAGGAAAAGGAATGGCGTTTCAGGGAAAACCAATTGGCTTGCCACAGCTACAATGCAAGGTGTGTGAGAAGACTGGCAGGAGATTCAGGAGACTCATCCTGAAAGGAAGGTTGGAGGGAGATCAGAGAGTTTTCTTTGAAGTTTAGAGCTACAAGGAGAAACTGAATCCTCTGAATGTAACAGGAGGAGAAAATTAAGGATCAATGCTATGGCCTCACAAGAGTCAATCAAAGGACAGTGAATATGACATGATGTCTTAAAGAAGATGAATTTAATGTCTTAACAAGTAATTAGGAAGCAGTATAGATGTGAAAATGTGAAGAAACATGGGTGAAAGGTTTTTTATTTATTTGATGGGGGTGGGAGGCACTGGGTATAGGAGAGAAATTTGGTTCTACATATGTAATTTGGAGTATCCATAAGACTGCCAGGAAGATGAGTGTATGCGTGTATGAAGATGAATATAGGAGTCTGGAATTCAGGAGAAAGAAACAGCTAGAGAGCACGAGAGAGATTTTATAATATTTAGCTCTAATGCCAGCTGAGGCCATGGGAACCTTAGAGAAGGGAGGAAGTTCTTGTTAGTGCCAATAATTGGCATAAAGTAGATAATAAATGTTGAATGAATAGCTAAAGTACACTCTGAGTCAATGTATAATAAGTACAAGAGCAAAAGAATGACAAGAGTGGACATCTAAAAACATCAGTATCAGGCATAACACGACACAATAAGGAAAACTAAGACCCAAGAGAGAATGAAGGCATAGATGCCAAGGAAAGAGTTTATAAAATAAGGAGACAGTCAATTAATCAAATGCCCGAGACAGAGCAAAGATGACCAAAACATACTGACTAGATTTGGAAATCAGAAGATAACTGGTTATATGCAAGAGCAGTTTAGTGGGATGATGGGGATTATAGAACTGTGCTGCCCAATACAGTAGCCACTAGACCCCTGTGACTATGTAAATTTAATTTAAATTAAATTAAAAATTCAGTTCCTCAGTTGCACTATGCCTATTTTAAATGTGAGTGGCTACCATACTGGACAGAGCATCATTCCATCATTCTATCGCAGAAAGTTCTACTAGACAGTATTATTATAAAGGAGTGAAAAGAAGGTAAAGAAGTAGTGGTAAGTGTTGACCTGACAAACTAAATACATATTTGCAATTATTGTACTATTAAAGTGGAAAATAAAAGCTTATTACTTTTAAAGGAGCATTGTGAAATATAATTAGTATCTGTAAAATGTTCTACAACGTTTGGATGAAAGGCACATAAAAATGTCAGTTAAAAAAAGAAACTCCAATTGCAGCTTAATATACAACAAAACAGTCATAAAGTCTAATGTGTTGATGAGGTTGGGAAAAAGGTGACAGCAAACTGATGTTAAATACTGGAGACAAATTTAACCTTTTAATTTGGATCTGTACTAATGCAGAAGGTGTCAAAACTCCTGTAATCTATGTTGCTGCTTGTGCTGTATTAACAGAAAAAGGTATCTCTGAAACTTCCTCCAGAAATCTGCAGCCCCACTGGCTCTTAAAAAAACAGCTCCTAAAAAGAAGACTGGTGGTTGCTAAGAAATGCATTATGAACACATGGATTAGATCTCAACCACCTACATTCAATACGTGGGTAAAATTATTACAATCATATAAAAAAGTAACTCCAAAAACAATAAAAAAGTACGTAAATGTTAAAAAGCCTTAGCAATAAATGTCTGTAGAAATCTCATCCATAAATTCAGATCAATTTATAAATTTACAAGATTCAACCAAAGATTAATACTCAAATATGATATTTTTTTTACTCATTTCAATTTATTAGTCCTTTCAAACATAATGCACTAAATAACAAGGAAAGAAATATTTCTAAGTAGTCTACAGGATCTTTTACTGTCACTGAAACCTAATTCTACAAAGTTTAAATAAAGGAATGAGACAAATCTCAAATTAATATTGAGTGAAAAAAAGTTGCAAGGGAAATATGTACATTTATTTACACTTTAAAAGCAGTGGTCTATTTAGTTGAGGGATGCACACATATAAACCAGAAACAAAAAACACCCATATGAATTACAGCTCTGGAAAAGGAGGGAGTTGGAAGGTATTTGAGAAGCAAAAAAAAGAAAAAAAGAGGGAAAAAAACTATGAACAGAGAATTTCAGGGAAGATGGCGGAGTGAGGGAACTGCAGGGCTCATTCCTTCTCCAAGGGAAGCTAGTAGGCAGGAAGAAACTGTCTGAAACAAATGCTCTGGGATTTCAGAAGCCAGAAAAGCACTGAACAGCATCCAGGGAAGAGTGGGACAAAGAGAACGGGTCCACTGTAGTGAAAAACTACCTTGCTCTGCTGTGGCTGCTGGTGCCCATGCCCCACTCTTGAGGCAAGCACCCTCAGGTCTTATCCCTGGCTGTCTGGCTGCGGCAGATGGAGAGGGACTTGGAAGCCCTCCTCCCCCAAAATAGGGGGAGGCGATGGACACAAAAAAGTGCAGATCACAGCTTTTGGTCTGTAAATTTAGACTGCTTCGTCCTCCTGTTTTAACCCACCCTGGCCAGGGGCCACTACACCATTGTTTCAACCAGCCTCTGAAGGGGTAGAGCAGGTAGAATTTTAAAAACACTGCCTTCCCAACAAAATAAGGTTTTAGTGGTGAAGGGAATTCAAATAGTCAGGAGATTGTCTTGCAGGTTACTTCTATGCAAGCCTCACCTAGATATGCCAAATGACCACAATATGATAGGCCCAAGTCAACACTTGTCTCAAAAACCTTAGAAGAGTGCCCGAGTCCCTAGCCAAGACTCTGCAAAGGTTTCACTCACTAAATTTATTCATCAGAAACTTAGATCCTTCAGACTACTCCTATGCCAGCTAAGTCCCAAAACCCAGAGGCAATAGACTCTTCAAGAACATCAACTAGATGTGTCCCCTTTGCTCATAAAGTTGACACCCCTTTTCCACATGAGCAGGTTAGGGTGGTCACTGCCTAGACATCCCTGAAGATCGAGAAAGTGACTGAACTAGAGGAAGGGGTAGCAACAGACAAGATGGAATTTTACAAAGGATTATGAATACTGAATCTTTACATAATTTTCTTTGTCTTAGTTGGTAGGGTATTAGAACAGTTAGAAGGAAAGAACTGAAATGATGGAACTGTAACCCATGGCATCCTTTGAAACTTGTTCTATAGCTTGTTAAATGTTAATTTGAAAGCTATACCTTTTTTGTATATATGTTGTAGTTCACAACAAGGAAATAACTGAAACTATGGTACTATAACTCATAATAACTTTGGAGATTCCCTATACATCTACTTGTTAAATCATACTTGGAAAGATATTACCTTTTTGTACATATGTTATATTTCATAATAAGGAAATAACTGAAACTGTGGAACTGTAACCTATAATATTCTTTGAAATTTGCTCTACTTGTTAAATTGCACTTGAAAAGCTGTTACTTTTATGTATATATGTTATATTCTACAATAAAAAAAAGATTATATGCCATGGCTGAATGGGATTCATCTCAGAAATAGAAGACTGCTTTAACATATGAAAAAATAAATGTAATATACTACATAAATAAAATGAAGGAAAAATCACATGATTATGTCAACAGATGCAGAAAAAGCAATCCTTTAAATCATGCACCCTGTCTTGAAAAGTAGGAAAAGAAGAGAACTTACTTAAAACAAAAAACAAACAAACAAAAAAAAACACCACTGCCTTCTTAGGACTACAGAGATCAGAGTCCAAAGATCACCATCTGTAGGCCAAGAAAGTGCAGCTTTGGAGAGCAGTGGACAAAAAGGCTTTTTGGTGTCACTCCTGACCCTTTGGAACTGCTATGCACCCCCTGTGAGTCCCTGGATGTGTTTTGGCTAGGAAATACTAATGAACCAAGTGTCAAAGAAGAGCCTTAAAACAAAGCTAAACAGCAACAAAACCTTAGAAAAGAGAGAAAAACTGACCTTCAGGGTAAACTCATCAAGATAATCAGATGCCTAGACATCAGCAAAAAATTACAAACCACACTAAAAAGCAAGAAGATATGGCCCAGTCAAAGGTACAAATTCAAAAGTTGGAAGAGACACAAAATTTGGAACAACTAATCAAAGATGTTAAATCTCCTAAATCGATTCAAGGAGATGAAGGAAAATATGGCTAAAGAGATAAAGGGTACCTTTAAGAAGACACTGGGGGACCATAAAGAATTTGAAAGTATGAAAGAAGCATTAACAGAACTTATGGGAATGAAAGGGCAATAGCAGCGATTAAAAATATTCCAGAGGCATAAAAAAGCAGATTTAAACAGACAGAAGAAAAAAATAGCAAACTGGAAGACAGAATATTTGAAATCTCACAGACAGAAGGACAGATAGAGAAAATGGAAAATACTGAGCAGGGTCTCAAAAGAATTGAATGACAGTACAAAGTACACAAACATACGTGTCATGGGTGGCCAGAAGTAGAAGAGAAGGGAAAAAAAGGCAAATAATTTGAGGAAGCAATGGCCGAAAATTGCCAAACTCTTATGAAAAACATAAATATACATGCCCAAGAGGCACAATGTATTCCAAACAGAATAAATCCTACTAGTTCTACTCCAAGACACATACTAATAAGAATGTCAAATGCCAAAGATAAAGGGAGGCTCCTAAAAGCAGCAAGAGAAAAGAGATTTGTCACATACAAGAGAACAGCAATAAGATTAAATGCCAACATCTCAGCAGAAATCAGGGAGGTGAGAAGGCAGTAGTATGATATATTTAAGGTACTGAAAGAGAAAAACTGCCAGCCGAGAATTCTTTATCTGGTAAAACTGTTTTTCAAATATGAGGCAGAGTTTAAAATATTCACAGCTAAACAGAAACTGAGAGTTTGTCAACAAGTGACCTGCCCTACAAGAAATACTAAAGGGAATTGTGAAGGCTGAAAGGAAAAGACAAGAGAGAGAGGCTTGGAGGAAAGTGTAGAAATGAAAATTACCAGTAAGGGTAGCTAAAAGGGTAAAAAAAGAGACAAAAATAAGACATGACATATAAAAAATCAAAGGACAAAAGGGCTGAACTAAATATTGCCTTTACAGTAATAATACTGAATGTTAAAGGATTAAACTCTCCAATCAAATGACACAGATTGGCAGAATGGATAAAAAAAGTATGATCTATCTAGATGCTGTCTATAAGAGACTCATCTTAGATCCACAGAAACAAAAGGTTGAAAAAACATACCCCATACAAATAGTAACAAAAAAAAGAGCTGGGCTATACTAATATTGAACAAAATATACTTTAAATGCAAAACTGTTACAAGAGACAAAGAAGGACATTATATATTATTAAAAGGGGCAATCCACCAGGCAGAAATAACAATCATAAATATTTATGCACCTAAGCAGGTTACCCCAAAATACATGAGGAAAAACTGAAGGGAGAAATAGACATCTCCACAATCATAGTTGGAGACTTCAATACACTACTCTCATCAATAGGGAAAACATCTAGACAGAGGATCATTAAAGAAACTGAGCACTATGAATATATGATAATATGAATATATGATAAAGGAACTACATCTAACAGACATATACCGAACACTGTACTCCAAAAGAGCAGGATATATATTCTTCTCAAGTGCACATGGATCATTTTCCAGGATAGACCACATGTTGGCTTACAAGTCTCAATATATTTAGAAGTTATACAAAGCCACTTTCTCTGACCACAATGGAATGAAGCTGGAAATCAATAATAGCCAGAGAACAGGAAAATTCGTAGATATATGCAGGTTAAATAGCACACTCTTAAACAATCAGTGGGTCAAAAAAGAAACTGCAAGAGAAATCAGTAAATATCTCTTGACAAATGAAATCGAGAACACAACATATCAAAACTTTGGAGATGCAGCAAAGCAGTGCTGAGAAGGAAACTTACAATACTAAATGCCTACATTAAAAGAAAAATCAGTGACCTAACTGCACACCTGGAGGAACTAGAAAAAGAATAGCAAACTAATACCAAGAAAGCAGAAGGAAAGAAATAACAAAGATTAGAGCAGAAATAAATGAAACAGAGAACAAAAAAGCAAGAGAGAATTAACAAAACCAAAAGTTCTTTGAGAAGATGAATAAAATTGACAAACAATTTCTAACACAGGAAAAAAAAACAGAGAAGATGTAAATAAAATCAGATTTGAGAGGGGGGACATTACTACTGACCCCACAGAAATAAAAGGAATCATAACAGGATACTTTGAACAATTGTATGCCAACAAAATAGACAACTTAGATGAAAAGGACAAATTCCTAGAAACACACAAACAACCTACATTGACTTGAGAAGAAACAGAAGACCTCAAAAGACCAATCACAAGTAAAAACATTGAATCACTCATCAAAAATTTTCCAACAAAGAAAAGCCAAGGACCAGATGGCTTCACAGAATTCTACCACTCATTCCAAGAATTAATGTCAATCCTGCTCAAATTCTTCAAAATACTGAAGGGGAACGGTACCTAATTCATTCCACAAGGCCAACATCATCCTCATACCAAAGCTAGATAAAGATATTACAAGAAAAGAAAATTACAGACCAATTTCTCTAATGAATATAGATGCAAAGACCCTCGACAAAATCCTTGCAAACAGAACCAACAGCACATTAAAAGAACTATACATCATGATCAATTAGGTTTTATCCCAGGTATGCAAGGGTGGTTCAACACAAGAAAATCAATTAATGTAATATACTACATTAACAAATCAAAGGAGAAAAACCACATGATCATCTCAATTGATGCAAAAGGCATTTATCAAAATCCAGCATCCTTTCTTGATTAAAAAAAAAAAATTCAAAAGATGGAAATAGAAGGAAACTTCAAGATAATAAAGGGCATATATGAAAATCCAACAGCTAACATTGTACTCAATGGTGAAAGACTTGAAAGCCTTCCCTCAAAGATATGGAAAAACACAAGGATGCCCCCTGTCACTACTGTTATTCAACACTGTACTAGAAGTTCCAGCTAGAGTAATTAGGCAAGAAAAAGAAATAAAAGGCATCGAAATTGGAACGGACGAAGCAAAACTTTCCTTATTTGCAGATGACATGATCCTATATAGAAACTCCCCCCAAAAATCTCCAACAAAGCTACTGGAGCTAATACATGAGTTCAGCAAAGTGGCAGGATACAAGAAAAACATGCAAAAATCAGAAGTGTTTCTATACAGTAGTAATGAGCAATCTGAGATGCAAAGCAAAAGCAAAAAAATTCATTTACAATAGCAACTAAAAGGAGAAAAACCACATGATCATCTCAATTGATGCAAAAGGCATTTATCAAAATCCAGCATCCTTTCTTGATTAAAAAAAAAATTCAAAAGATGGAAATATCCAATATATCAAATATCAAGGAATAAACTTAACCAGGAATGTAAAGGACTTGTACATAGAAAACTACAAAGCATTGCTAAAAGAAATCAAAGAAGAACTAAATAAATGGAAGGACAATGCGTGATCATGGATTGGAAGACTGTCATTAAGATGTCAATTCTATCCAAACTGACTTACAGATTCAATGCAGAAAGGGAGAAGCCAATTATCAAATTTATGTGGAAGGGTAAGGAGCCCAGAATAGCCTAAAACATCTTGAAAAAGAACAAAGTTGGAGAACTCACACTTCCTGACTTTATAGCATATTATAAAGCTACAGTGGTCAAAACAGCACAGCATAAAGATAGACATATGGACCAGTGGAATCAAATTGAGAATTCAGAAGTAGACCCTCTCATCTATGGCCAATTGATTTCAACAAGACTGCCACATCTACTCAACTGAGACAGAATAGGCTTGTCAACAAATGGTGCTGGGAGAACTGGATGTCCAAAGCCAAGAGAATGAAAGAGGACCCCTGTCTCACACTTCATATAAAAATTAATTCAAAATGGATCAAAGACCTAAATACAGGCACCAGGACCATAAAACTACTAGAAGAAAATGTAAGGAAGCATCTTCAGGATCTTGTGTTAAGCAATGGTTTCTTCGACTTAAAGGACATCCTGGGAGAAAGCCATTCTGAAACCAGAACTTGGAGCAGACACCAGCCACGTGCCTTCCCAGCTAACAGAGGTTTTCCGGACACCACTGGCCATCTTCCAGTGAGGGTACCCGATTGTTGATGCATTACCTTGGACATTTTATGACCTTAAGACTGTAATTGTGTAAACAAATAAACCCCCTTTTATAAAAGCCAATCCATTTTTGGTATTTTGCATTCCAGCAGCAATAGCAAACTAGAACAATACATATGATGGAATACTATTCAACTTTGAGAAGGAATGAAGTCCTAATGCATGCGACAACATGGATGAACCATGCTGAGTGAAATAAGCCTGACACAAAAGGAAAAATACCATATGTTCTCACTAATATGAACTAGTTATAATAAACAAATTCAGAATTAGAATCTAGAATATAGGTTACCAGGAGATCGAATAAGGGTAGAGAGCAGGGTGCTGATGCTTAATTTGTACAGAATTTCTAATTAGGTTGATCATAAACATCTGGAAATGGATAGAGGTGATGGTAGCACATTATTGTGAGTATAATCAACAGTGCTGAATTGGGTGGAAATGTGGTTGAAAGGGGAAGTTGAAGGTTGTGCACGTCACTAGACGGAAAACTAGAGGATGAAACATGGACAGTATAACACATGAATCCTGTGGAAGATGACTGTGGTTAATAGTACAAATACAAGAATCTTTTTTCATGAACTATAATAAATATACGTCGCTGTTAAAAGGTGTTAAAAGGGGGGGGGTGGTATATAGGAAAAAATACACTTAAAGCAAACCATGTATTATAGTTAACAGTAATGTTTTAATATTTTTTCAACAACTGTAACAAGGATACTACACCAATGCTAAGTTTAAACAATAGGGGGGTTTAAGAGGTATGGGGTTTTTCTTCTTGGAGTAATGAAACTGTTCTAAAATTGACTGTCATGATGAATGCACAACTCTGTGACTATACTGAGAGCCACTGATTGTACACTTTGGACAGATTGTATGGTGTGTCAATATAGCTCAATAACACCGCTAAAAAAAAACACAAACTAAAAACAAATATTGAACCCTAGTTCATGACATGCATACCGAAGTGTTCAGGGATAAAGTGTATTGCTCTTTGCAACATTCTTTGAAATGCATGAAAAAATAATGCATGAATAAGAGGAATAGATAGGTATGTGACAACACAAATAGAACAAAATGTTAATTATAATATCTAGGTGATAGGTATATGATGACCACACACTGTACAATTCCTTCAACTTTATGTCTGAAAATTTTCATAATAAAATGTTAAAGGAAAGAGAAATCGAAAACAAAGTAAGGTACAATGGTGGATATATGGGTTTTGCCCTTAAATTCCATGAGAAACCCCAGAAAGCTTTCAGTAATTTCTCTTGATTTGCTTAAGTTAGTTTGAGTTGGTTTTACAACTTGTAACCAAAACAAAATTTCCCCAGATACCTAGCATTGTAGCCTGCTACCTACAGTGTTACCTGGCCTTCTGGGCTGGGATCGCAGTCTAGGGGCAGCGCAGGTCTGTGAAATTACACCTGTGCTGTGGCATATTTGCCCTTTAGCAGTGCTTTAACAACGGCAGGAACAGGAAAGTGATGGTATAAATCTATTTTTCTAAACTTCAATGCAATTGAAGACCCACCAAAAGAGTGTCTCAAAGCTTTATCCAACACAGTTAACGGTAAGCTATAATTTTCCATGGTAAAAAATAAACAATAACCAATCTTTGGAGATTCCATTGAAAATATAGCTTTTGTTACTTCTATTGGAAAAAAAAATTATGAATCATATGCAAATGTAGGAAATAGAATAGGATTGGTCTACTTAATCATATTTCTACCAGAGAAGGGCTTTTCAATTAGATAACATATAATACCACTCTGAATACTTCCAAGATACACTTTTCCTTTTCAGAAGAAAGGAATTATTCATAACCTAAACAGCACAGCTTCAGTTTAAAAATAGGAACTGCAGTCTCAGGTATATTAAAAGTAGGTTAAAATTAATTAATATTTAAAATGCTTCATTACTTTATTTTATCTCTGAAGGCATTATATACAATGGTAAAAGTCCATAAATCTCATTATAAATGAGTGGGAATAAACATTTTCAAGGACTACTGCAGATATTATCTAGTCTATACTTTTAAGAGCAAAATTTACAGAGTAATTGGCATATGATTTATGTTGATTTGTCTACTTGGCATTACAAATACAAACTTTACTAATGACTTCTTAAATGATACTGAAACTCCTTCCAAGAATCACAGACATTTTTTTGCATGCAAATAAGTGGATCCATGATGCTGTCATCACCACAACAATCAGTTATACTGCCCCTTTCATTTTATGCTCAAGGTAAACACCAGATATTAATAACCAAACATGGTGCATCTAACTTCCTATGGTAAATGAAAATATAAATTTGGTCCTCAAAAGTCTTTTTGAAAACAGAAGTTTAGCTACAGACAAGATTTGGGGCAGGAATCCAGTCAAATGACATTTCAGTAGCATTTATTGATAATTTGGGGTAAGTCAATGTTACTGAATACTATAACTCAGTATTTCTATTTATTTGAAAATTCTGAGGGCAATAATTCTAGTACTATAACTATGAAATTCTACTGGAATCCTGAAGGTCTAATGGCACTTAAACTTACATATTTTCAATATATATATTATATTTATTAAAATGGCTTTTTAAAACTTGAACTTGAGCCTAGTATTAGTTAAAAAATACTGCTCTTTTTTTTTTTTTTTTTTTTTTTTTTGGTTGGTAAAATCACTAAGGCTGGAGTTATTGGTATATTTTAGGCAAGAATAACAAGGAAAACCAGAAATAAAATCTTTGCTTATATTAAAGCAGCACTGAACATTTGATTGGTTCAGACAAAGTAAGGGTCAATGGTTGACCAATTTACAAGAGCCAAAACAAACAGTAGAGTGCCTTTTCCCCTTTTGACCTTACTTAGTGCAGGATTACCATGTGCTCACGCAGATACAACAGACAGAAATTTTTCAAATGACCACATCCTGGTAAAACATATTTTTCCTTTCTTTAAACATATTTTCAGTGTCCTAAGACAATAAAAAGCATAACTTTCAAAACATGGCTTCACTCTCTTGAGAATTCAGTAGACTTTATGTGGTGATATTTAAAAGTCAAGATGTTAATGTTTATGGTTAGGATTTACATCCTGAACAAACACTAAATTATTTGGGAAAATTAACTAATTACTCTACTTTAAAAAAAGAGCTGTCTACATGCTTTCTGAGGTACCGCAGTGCTGAAATCTAACTCTGTAGTACATCTCATTATTTCTTGGTTTTGCTGTTTCTATAATCACAATATACTAGTGTAAATGAACCAACATAGCCCTGTTAAACAACATAATGTATATAATTATATATCATATAATTATGTAATAATTATGCTATCATAACAATTACATTATAATATCATAACAATTATAGCATATAATTATAATACTGTAATTATATAATAGCCTTCTTTCCAGCTGTTTTGCTTCTAGCCTTTATATTCTAAACTTGCCTACTCACAGGTACCAGTTTCCTAAAGATAGAAAAACACTTCTCAGAATGCTGCTGCTCTGGCTCTCAAGATCTGATCCAATTACATTCTTCAAGAAAATCCTAGCTACTAAAATGCTCTCACCACCCACTATAATACCATCTCACATATATGTTTAAGTACTTTATACCGGCTCTCATATGCCATTTATATACCCTTGGTTGTGTTTCTACTTTAATTTCTTCAAAATTTTGTTCAAGATATCTTTCACAAGTTTTTCCAGCTCAATTTTTCCAGGTAACTTTAAATATTTAAGAAATGTATGGTGCAGTCTAATTTTTTAAGTGCATTTGGTTCCCTTTTTCTCTGTGTATGTGTTCATTCTATCTTCTCCAGTATAATGAGGACAAATACCATTTCTTTTGATTCCTTTGTCACTGCTTCATATTAAGTATAAGGTTGTAAAAAAAACATGGATCTTTAACTAGTTTTCTCTGATTAAGTTAAAACTCTAAAATCAAATATTCTGGCCTTGACTCAAAGTTTAGACATTTTGGCCATCTTATCCAATTGATACCATATGCAAATTCTTTGAGATTAGTAAACCAGAAGGTTGTCAATAAATACTCTTCTTTGATCAAATTAAGATCATACAGTTGAACTTTTAATTGATTTATCATTAAAAAAGAAGGGGAAATACAACAAACAAATGTTCTAAAATCAAGTAGAGAAGAAAGCTTACATTATAAAGCCATTAAAATATAGTGAAAAGTCTAAAATACAGTACCTTGAGATGTATTATTTAATTACTTTCAAATACAAAGACTCACTCATCTTTTAAAGTTATTAAAATGAAAAGGTCCCAGCTCAGGGTTCTGTTAATATGTAAGATTCCTTTGTACTTAGCATCACCTCTTCATATATAGAATTACACACTTAGAATCTTGCTGATCATTTTCTCAGCAAAATGTTTTTTTTTCTATAGATTGTGTAAAGGTAATCATCAATCTAATTCAGACCATATTTTGGTTAAAATGCCCAATTCCTACAACCTGAATTAACAAGATTATACTATTATTTTGTGAGAATCAAATCTTCTAACCAGAGTCAAGATAAGACTTGACCTAAAAATTTTCTCTCCATCAGACAATCATATTATAGAAAGAAAATAAAATGCAATAAGGAATACCTTAAAACTGTACATTCATATAGCTTTCACCACAGAACTGGACACCAAAGGAGAAAAGAAGTTAAAAAAAGACTATTAGACAAAGAGACAAATTTTAAAACTTCTAAAAATATATTTATATTCTATTCTAACAACAATAAAAAAACACACACACAAAAAAAAATCAAAACAAAACAAAAAAGCTAATCTACTCCAGGAATGGTACCATTCAGGATGACACTGAGAAGTCAAAAGGATTGCATATTATTAAGATGAAGCAATAATTAAAATGTACACATAATATATGCAAAGCAAAAGGAAAATTTCTCAGTTCTGCCTCTGTCTCTACTGCGTAGGTGTGACAGGAAAGCTCTAAAATTTTTCCTCAAACACTGAATCATCTCCAGTGATTCAAGCCAGTATTTATCCCATATAGCTCAACTGCGTAGCAGCTGCATTCTGTATTCTATTTTTTTTAAATGCACTGAAGTTATTTCACTTGTAGAGACAAAAGAAGCCATGCTAAATTGGAATAACTAAAACACAACTTTAAAAGTCAAATTTTGACTATAATGCCCTACATTCCTGTTTTTAAAAAATAAAGAAAAAAAAAAAAGAAGATAACATTCGCTTTAAATATAGAACATGCTTTGAACTAACCATATGGAAATCAGATTAAAACTATGTTTTCTTAGAATTCAAGTCATTGTATGAGGATATATTTACATCAGAAAAGCTTCAAACTCAGTGAGAATTAACTTGTTCTGACCTTGGGAAATGAGCCATTCACATCCCTAGGTATACTACAAAAGAAAGCAGAAAATGCAAAAACAAAAAATTACCAAGAAACAATCCCTTATTTTCTGTCTACTTAGACCAAAAATAATCCACAGAATTAGTTTCTCATTCATACTGAAAAATATAATTGTAATTTAAACACAATTCAATCTTTGAAACTGAAAAAAAAAGGAAAAAAAAACCTTAGTCTTCAATCCTTTTTTAAGATTAATTTCCCACTGATGCAACTACTATAAGAAAGGTAGGCTCATAAGCAAAATGTACAGTATATTGTGCCTTACCTTTAAAAATGCATATGAAAGAATTTAAACTCTTAATGGGGGGAAAAGGGGATTGGGGAATGTGGCAGACTGATGAAGATCATGGATTCTGAATCCATGGAGCCCCTAGATTTGGGTTATTGTGTGACCCTGGGCACCATTACATGATTCTCTAAGCCTCAGTTTCCTTATTTGTAATGTGGGGATTGTATCAGTATATCCTAGTTTATAGGGCTACTGTGAGGACTAGGTGAGAGAATGCACACAATGTACTTAATAACGAGAAACCAGGGGAATGCTTATTGTAATGGTCCCTAGATTGTAAACTCTTACAGCAGTCACAGCTATTCCTGAGTTGTAATGGTTATCTCTAAATTCTGAGATGCTGAGTACTTTGTGTATAATGTGGTTGGTCTCTGGAACTTTGGGTATCAGTTTGACACCTGAAACTCAGAGCTAGAGCTCGGCAACTATGAATGTTGTATTATCTCATATGGCAATGGTTAAAAAAGCTGAAAGAAGCAGATCCTATTAGGACTAGGGCAAATCAGGCCAAAGGGTAAAAGACGATACTGACCGTGTTTCAAAACTTCAACTTCTATGTGAGACCAAGGGAACAGATGTTTATTTGCTGCAGGATATGTATTTTTTGCAGCATACTAAATAATTTAACTTGTACAGTCAGTTTATTCAAATGCCACAATTACATGGAACTTTGAATAGGAAGTGAGATCTGGTACGTGTGTACAGGTTAGTGTGAAATTCTGAAACATCCCAAAGTAATTTGGGCAGATAATAAGGATATATTTGCAGGGCGCCCCTGGGGAACTGGGGAAAAATGTGGAAATGTTGGACTTCCCCACCTGGATTATTACTAATACTCTCACAAACATTGAGGACAAATAATTTGGTAGGCTGAGTCCTCGATCTTGGGGCGTGCCCTTGTAAGGCTTGTTGCTGCAAAGGAGAGGCTGAGCCTACTTATAATTGTGCCTAAGAGTCTCCCCCAGATAACCTCATTTGTTGCTCAGATGTGGCCTCACTCTCTCTTTCTAAGCCAACGTGGCAGATTGTTTCACCGCCCTCCCCCCTATGCGGGACATGACTCCCAGGGTTATAAATCCCCCTAGCAATGTGGGACATGACACAAAAAAAAAAAAAAAAAAAAAAAAATCCTGGTCATAATACTCATGTAACTCAGAATTCATCCATAAGCCATTCCACCTATCAATGGGATTCAAGCTCTTTTTTTCCCCTGGTATTCAAATTTCTCAACATTCTGGCTCCAATTTATCCAACCTATCCTCACAAAACAATTAGGGCTGTTTATCCGCTATCTTTCCTCTACCATCAAACTTCTGTAAACCATGGTATATAAATCACATTCCTTCTCACAATATCGTAGCTTCTCAATCACAATTTGATTAATGACTGTTCTCTTTCCTTGAGTTCTACTAACCTTCAATAACAAACTCAGTGGTAGTTTTCAAAGCCTTAGTCACTGTTCTTACACCCTGATTTTGCCTTTTACCTCACTGACTGTTCCTGTTTCCTTCTCCTCCCACTCCCTAAAGTGAAAATTCTCTCCAGGTTCATCCTCAACATTCTTTTCTTCACTCTTTTAGAGGACTTTTTTTTTTTTCCATCATACATGACCTGTCTACAAGGTTGGCGTCATTCCTTGTGTTTCCAGCTACAACTTTCTGACCAGGTGCTAAAAATCGATAACCTAGAAAATGGACTAGTGCCTCAAATCAACTGCATCAACCTACAGAAACCATTCTCTCCTATAAACTTCCTTATTTCTGTTAATGTTACATTCTACTATGTCACACAAGCTCAAAATTTGGAGGAAACTGTAACTCATAGCTTTCAGTCAGTTACTAAATTCCTTCAATTCTAATACAGTGTTTCTTACCTCTGCCCACTCTTGTAATTTCACTCCCATGATCTTAGTGAGTCCCTCATTTATCACTACATGGTTATTAAAACTCCTAACCAGTCTCACCATCTGTCTCTCTCTCTTACCCCATAATCCTGCCTTTACCACTGAATTAATGTTTGCAAATCCAATGATATTTGGATGAGATATTTCAGAAGTTTAAAAAACTGTGTGGCTTCCTTCCAAGTCCTTTTTACCAAATCGACAACATTCCTGAGGACAGTATTCAACACCATTCAAAATACTTTAATCTACCACAGCAAATAAGTTTTGCCAGTATCTACTCTGTGAAAGTCACTGTGATAAAAACTATGGCCAGGGAGTAGGATGGGGGAATGAAGGACATAGGAGGAGAGATGAAAATACACATGTAAGATATGGTTTTACTCACACTAAACTACTTGCAATGGTTCCCTATTTTCCTATCTATACTCATGCCATTCACCCTCACTTAGAATCTTTAACCTATCTCTACCTATGAGAATTCTACCAGAATTTCAAGTGTCTGATCAAATGTCACCTGCACAGTAAAGCCTTCTTTGGTTCTTCTAGTTGAAACTGATTTTTAAATCTCAGTTTCAAGGCAAACAAGCATTGCAGAAAATAATATGGGGTCACAGGTTTACCATTTCTAGTATAAACTCAAACAAGTCACTTGAGCTTTTCCAATATATACAATGAATATGGGGCAAAACAATACATTCTGTTCCCAGAAGAACTTTTCTGCCTAAAAATACTTAGAAACACATTCTTATAAAAGCACAGCCTAAGCCTCCTGAACTAAGTAAAGACAAGAGGGAACAAGAAAGGGGAAGTCTAGGAATGTGTATGTCACTAGAAGGAAACCTAGAGGATAAAACATGGGACTGTACAACACAGTGATACCTACTGTGGATGATGACTGTAGTTAACTGTACAAATATAAGAAAGTTCTTAGATGAACTACAACGTACATCACTATTATAAGGTGTTAACAATAGGGTGGCATATGGGAAAAATAACAATTATTGCAAACCAAGGAATCCGTTAACAATAACACTGTAATATTCTTTCATCGATTGTAACAAAGGTACTATGGGTGTGTGTGTGTGTGTATATATATATATATATATATATAATTAACAGAGGGATATAAGGGATATGGGATTTTTTTTTTTTTTTCAGAGCAGTGGGAATGTTCCCAAATTGATTGTGGTAATGAATGCATAACTATGGGATTATACCAAGAGGCACTGATTGTATGCTTTGGATGGATTATATGGTGTGTGAATAAAACTGTTTTTGTTTGTTTGTTTCTTTTTTTTTTTAAGTGGGAACAAGAAACCAGATGACTGGCTAATATGGAAGCCATGGCTGCTCCATAGAGCCATTAATGCAGAGCCTGGTGGGGAGCAGAAAACATGACTTCTGGCCAATGCAACATTAAGATGCAAAATCTGAGATCTCTGCATAAGGCTAGAAACCTTGTGAACAGATGAACTAGGTAAAAACAAATAAACAAGGTCTCTATTGGTAAAAGAAAGCAACAAAGAAACTTCTCTGCCTTAGCCTGGGCTCCTGAAATGAGGGAATTTAGTTTTCCCTGAGAACTCGCAAGCATAAGGCTATATTCACTTTGTACTTGTAGTTCTGAATATAAGCTCAGAATTTCAAAACAAAGTATATGAGGAAACATGCAACCATGAGCAACAATCAGCAGAAACAACAGCGGAATAAAAGCCCCAAGACTTCAAATATTTACAGAACATAAACTGTTTAAAGAAATAAGAGAGAACTGAAAACATGAGCAAGAATTAATCTATTTCATTAAAAAAAAAGTTCTAGGCAGATGTGCAAAAAGAACCAAATGGAACTTTTACAAATACAAAATATAATAATTGAAATTAAGATTCAATAGATGGATTAAACAGCAAATTAGATACAAATGGAAAAAAAAAAGACTGAAAAAATAGACATAATTTAAGATTGAAAAAAGATAACTAATTAAAAGAAAAAGTATTAAGAGAAATGAAAGATGTAACAAAAGTCTATCTATGTCCAACTGGAATACATAAAAATAGAGAGAATAGAGAATCTTCAATATTCAAAGAGATACCTTGAAAATTTGTAGCTTTAATGAAAAATGTAAATTCTCAGATACAGAAAGCACAAGTTATCTTAGAATAAATTTTAAAAACAATCCATATCTGGACAGATTAAAGTGAAACTGTACATCAAAGTAAATAAATTTTATAATAATCTCTTCCTTGATTCATTCATAATTTTCACAGCCCTTTGGTAAAGATTCAATCAGAATAAAATTTTACGTCAATCTTCTCAACATGTATTTCAGTCTTGTGTAGTAAATTTATGAGGAATCCTTTCAATCTTGTGGACTCTGAAAACCATTAAAGTCTGGCTGTGTTTTTGCAACCAAAGGAATGAAAATGACTTTACTTCTTCCTTTACTTCCTAATTTCTTAAAGGGAAAGATTTTTGAAAATTTATTCCAGAATTTACTTCTAAGCTAAAATGACAGAGTCAAACCACATTGGACTGAGGCTGGTTCAGGTACTCCTTCCAGTTCTATTCATTCAACTATTTAAAAAACTTACTGCGGAGAACCTAAGATGGCGGCTAGGTGAGACAGGGCAAAAAAACACGTCCGTGAAAAATACTAGACAAAAGCCAGAAAGTGACCCAGAACACCCGTTCCAGCGATGCACCAGCTGGACAAGGTCTGCTAAATCCACAGGGACCATGCATTTGGTAAAACGGGGAGTCTGCATTCTGAAACGAGTGAGTAAGCTGGCTGAAAGTCCGGCAGTACCGCTGTGGTGTGGGGAAACCGCGGGTTGGCATTTGGAGATGGACTAATTAAAAAAAAAAAAAAAAACTGGGAGCGGCTACAGACATGGCAGTGAGAACTGTGCAATGAAGCACAGCAGGAGCGGGCTGTAGCCAAAGCCTTGGTGTCTGGCGTGGAGGATAGCCCTTCCCACACCTGGTACTGTCTTGGGGCCAGCGGGACACAGGGGAGCCAAAAGGAGAAAGAAACCGCGCCCCTTGCAGCCATCTCCCCAGCGGGCTGGAGACACTCCTGCCCAGGGATGGAGCCATAGCCCAGAACCACGCCAACAGTGTTTCCCACAGTATCATGCACATGCCACAACAGTGGCCGTGGACAGTGGCCTTTAGTGTACCCACAGCTAACTGTCCTGGAGCTGGGAAGGCGGAGCTGTGTGAAAAGGGGGAAATTAACATGCCCCATTCAACCATCTTTAAAGCAGGGTGGGAATGCCCCTGCACGGCCCAGGGGCCCAGGACTTCCCGGGAGGGTCAGCGCGCACTTGTGACATGGCACAACCTTCCCTCAGCAGGGGTCCTGGAAGAGAATGGCTGGGAAGGGGGACCCGCTCGGAAATCCCAGGGACCCTACACCAATACCAAGGACTTGTGGGTCAGCAGCAGAGACAATCTGTGGCAAGACTGAAATGAAGGCTTAGACTCATGCAACAGCCTTAAATCTCCGGGAACACCTGGGAGGTTTGATTATTAAAGCTGCACTGCCTCCCTAACCACCCAGACACACGCCCCACATTCAGGGTGGAAAGCACCAACAACACACCTAAACTTAGTGCACCAACTGACCCCCACAAGAATCAGATCCCCACACACCAGAGACAAAGTTGGGGAGAACTGACTTGAGGGGAATAGGTGACTCACAGATGCCATCTGCTGGCTAGCTAGAGAAAGTGTACGTCACTAAGCTATAGATCTGACAAATTATAGAGCTTGTTATTTTTTATATCCAGACAGAACCCTATCAAGTAAAGCAAATGCCAAGAGGCCAAAAACAACAGAAAATCTTAAAGCATATGATAAAACAAGACTATATGAAGAACCCAAACCCAAACACCAAGACACACATTACTTGGCACAATTAATCAAAGACCTAAAATCAAACAATGAGAGCATGGCACAGGACATAAAGGACATGAAGCAGAGCATGGCACAGGATATAAAGGACATAAAGAAGACCCTAGAAGAGCATAAAAAAGAAACTGCAAGAGTAAATAAAAAAAAATAGAAGATCTTGTGGAAATAAAAGAAACTGTTGGCCAAATTAAAAAGACTCTGGATACTCATAATACAAGATTAGAGGAAGCTGAACAACGACTCAGCATCCTTGGAGGACCACAGAATGGAAAATGAAAGAACAAAAGAAAGAACGGGGAAAAAATCGAAAAACTTGAAATGGATCTCAGGGATACGATAGGTAAAATAAAACGTCCAAATTTAAGACTCATTGGTGTCCGAGAAGGGGAAGAGAAGGGTAAAGGTCTAGAAAGAGTATTCAAAGAAATCGTTGGGGAACATTTCCCAAACCTTCTACACAATATAAATACACAAAGCATAAATGCCCAGCGAACTCCAAATAAAATAAATCCAAATAAACCCACTCCGAGACATATTCTGATCAGACCATCAAATACTGAAGAGAAGAAGCAAGTTCTGAAAGCAGCAAGAGAAAAGCAATTCACCACATACAAATGAAACAACATAAGACTAAGTAGTGACTACTCAGTGGCCACCAAGGAGGCGAGAAGGCAGTGAAATGACATATTTAAAATTCTGAGAGAGAAAAATTTCCAACCAAGAATACTTTATCCAGCAAAACTCTCCTTCAAATTTGAGGGAGAGATTTCAGAGACAAACAAATGATGAGAGATTTTGCTAATAAAAGACCTGCCCTACTTCAGATACTAAAGGGAGCCCTACGAACAGAGAAAGAAAGAAAGGAGAGAGAGAGATATAGAAAAATTTAACAGACATATATACAAAATTACATCCCAAATCACCAGGACACACATTCTTCTCTAGTGATCACGGATGTTTCTCGAGAATAGACCATATGCTGGGACGTAAAACAAGCCTCAATAAATTAAAAAAAAAAAAAAAAAAAAAAAAAAAAAAAAACAATTGAATATATTCAAAGCACATTCTCTGACCACAATGGAATACAAATAGAAGTCAATAATTTTTGATTTGTAACTCCACTACTTACTTCCTACAGGATATAAAAAAACATAAACTTGAATGACAAATCAGTGGTCTTGGCCGCAATGTAAAATATGTAATTTTTGACAAGAACTACATAAAGGGTGGGGGGGATTGGAGGACTATAGGAACATAGTTTACATGTCCTATTGAAGTTAAGTTGGTATCAAAGAAAAACAAGATTGTTATAGATTTAAGAGGTTAAATTTAAGCCCCATGGTAAACACAAAGAAATTATCAGATAATATGACCATAGAGATGAAAAGTAGAGTATGGGTTACGAGAAGTAGGGGAAGGGGCAATGGGGAGTTAAGAAATGAGTGTAGAGTTGCTGTTTGGGGTGAAGGGAAATTTCTAGTAATGGATGGTGGGAAGGTGATAGCATTACAACATTCTAAATGTGATTAATCCCACTAATGGAATGCTAGGGAGGGGTTGGAATGGGAAGATTTAGGCTGTATATATGTTTCCACAATTGAAAAAAAAAAAAAAGAAAGAAAGAAAGAAAGAAAGAGACAGTCTAAATAGACAATGACAATTAAATGCCAAGGATGATCCTGGATGGGATCTGAGGATGGAGGAGAGGAGGCTCAAATGGACACAGTTGGTACATAAGAAAAAAAAAAAAAAAGGAAATATAGAATGTAAGCTTTGTATCAATGTTGAATTTCTTGAACTTCTTAGCTGCGCTTAATGGGAATGCATAAAAGAATGTTCTTGTTCATGGGATTTGTATATGTGAATTATACTGTATGTTCAAGGATGTGTGCAGCTTGCTCTCATATGTTCAGAAGACAAAGCAATAGTTGATGGATGATAGGGAAGGAAGTAGGGAGGGAGGGAAAGAAACAAATGGTGGTGTATAGGATGTTAAAGCTGGTGGATCAGGGTATCAGGGGAGGAGAGTCAGGGTATGCTGGAGTTCTGTGTGTGGGTTTTGTATTGTTTTTGCAACTGTTCCTATAAGTTTGAATTTATTTCAATATAAAATTAAAAAAAACAAAACAAAACAAAACAAAAAAAATTTACTGTGAGCCTGCTATAGGTTAAGGAACTCTGGATGACACAAAGATGTTGAATTAGGTTATTTTCCTTTCAGCCTATATAAAAGGTAAATAGTATTGTAGAATTTTAAATATATTCTAGCTTTGCATAGGAGGAAAAGCTGTTGTTAACTTTTGGCTGTACAATGCTTACAGGCAAACAAGTGGCTAGGCAACTGACGAATTCTGTGAACAAAAAATGTTTATGCTAAGTAAATAAAACAAAATTTATGCTAAGTAAATAAAATTTAGAAAGCTAGAAATGTTGCGAAAACCTCTCTCCCTTAATGTCAGCTTTCAACTAAAATGTCAATTAATTTAATATTTTTTATTCTTTTGCTTTACATAGGACCATCATCCCTTTCATAATCACAATAAAGAATGTATATGGCATAAGAAAACATAAAATAGAAAGATATATTTTTACATAAGAATAAAGACTCCACTGAGGGAATCACATGCATTTCCTCAAGCTTGTTCCCAAAGGTTTCAAGAATTTTCATTAAAATAGCTTATGATTAAACATTTCAATAGAATAATAATGAGTGTTCTTTAAAAATCTCAAGGCACCCCAGGGAGCCTCTCCGATGCTCAGCTGTGGCCTCCTCTCTCTGTGGGCCCACTTGGAAGGTAGACTCGCTGCCCTCCCCTCTATGTGGGACTTGACTCCCAGGGATGTGACTCTCCCTGGCAATGGGGGAAATGACTCCTGGAGATGAGCCTGGACCCGGCATGGTGGGATTCAGGGGATCTTCTTGACCAAAAAGGGGAAGAGAGATGAAGCAAGGTAGGGTTCCAGTGGCTGGGAAATTGTAGGTGGAGTTGAGAGGTCACTCTGAGGGGTATGCCTGTGCACTACACAGATGTCACCTTTTGGTCTTTGGTTTCTTGGAGTGGTTGGAAGCAAATACCTGAAGCTGTCAAGCTGCAACCCAGTGTGGCCTTGGTTCTTGAGAATGATTGTATAACTATGTAGATTGCATAGTGTTATTGTGATTGTGACTGTGTGATTGTGGCAAACTTGTGGCTCAAACTCCCTTTGTCCAGTGTATGGATGGATGGGTGGAGAAATGGGGACAAAAATTGGATGGGGAATGGGGGGGGGGGAGAGATTTGGGCGTTCTTTTTTGCTTATATTTTTATTTTGGGATGAGGAAGAGGTGCGGAGATTGATTCTGGTGATGGACGTGCAGCTGTATGGTGGTGCACTGTGGAGGACTGTAGGGTGTGTGAATATATCTCAAACTATATGTTTTAAAAAGTAGATGAATAACAGGGGGAGGAAGGGAATGGGATGTTTTGGATATTCTTTTTTATTTTAATTTTCATTTTGTTTTTTGTAGTAATGGAAATGTTCAAGGTATGACTGTGGTGATGAAGGCACAACTGTGTGGTTGTGCTGTGGACAACTGATTGTACAGTTTGAGTGACTGTATGCTATGTGATTGTATCTTAATAAAATTGCATTTAAAAAAAGCAGAAAGAAAAAAGCTCAAGATTAAAAATCTTCATTACTAAAACCTCATCTGACCTGTAATTTCTTGACTACAAAATATAAAGGACAGAAAAACACATATGGTACAACAGTTGTTGAAACAAGGAAAAGAGGCTTTCTTCTTAATTTTCCTCAGATAGAGCCAGTGAAGGATGCTAATAACAGAATAAAATTTCAGGGCAGAACAATGCAAACCATAATTAGCAATAAATTCAGTATGAAATTGTCAAAGCTCCCGGGCAAGAATTATACATACTAGATAAATGCATGTATATGTATATGTGTATATACACTCACACACACCAATATAAGCTAAGGAAGCTAAAGAAAACAGATAATTAAGTAATCTTCAAAGACACTTAGTTATCCTGAAGATACAAATAAGCACCACAATTCAACATAGTCTATATACTACAAAAGACCAAGGAATGGACATATTCAGGAAAATGTTCAGAAAAAATATGACACGAAAGGAGTTTAATGGGTGAAAAGTATACTACCATTTTTGCTGACACAGAATTTTTAAAACCCTTTATAATTTAATTCAGATATCATAAATGATTATTTCAAATGTCCCCTGAAATATTTCTTACTGATCTAGCATAAGGATTGTATGCCTAAAATAATAAACAAAAGACAAAAGCACTATCCAAAATAAAACATTGCTATTATATATTTTAAAAGGTGGTTTTCCAACCAAATTAATCCGTAAAAGATATCTAAACAAACCTCAAGTCTTACTAGCTCCAATATAATCACTACCATCATAGGTAAATAGAGGTGACAATATAGCAGCATATTATTACTATCTTATACCTTTCAGTTCTCCAATATCTGCTTTGCCTCTTATCTTTCACTTTCTTTTATTTTATTTTTTATTTTTTTATTGAGATTGTTCAGATACCATACAACTATCCAAAGATCCAAAGTGTACAATCAATTTTCCATGGCACCACCATACAGCTGTGCATCCATCAACACAATTTTTTTTTTCAATTTTTAGAACATTTTCACTACTCCTATCGTTCACTTTAAGTAAGAAAATTATGAGATCAAAGTGACAGGAGTCATTTTTATCACTTTTAGTTTTGTCTTTGTGAATGGGTTAAAATAGTACAAAACAAGAAAAACTGTCATGTTGATTACTGACATGTCCTGGGCAATTTAAATACACATTCACATTTAATTCTTAATTAAATAAACATTACCCATTTAGTAGGTAATATCACCATTTTCATTACAGTGGTGAGTAAAGCAAGGCTCAGAAAAGTTAAGTGACTTTTCCAAAGATACAATGTAAGTAGCTGAGCTAGAATTCAAGCCAGATCCCTAACTCCAAAATCCCCACACTACTTACCTAATTACTAAGCAATGCAGCAGCACTGTGACAATTCTCCATAAACCCTTCTACTGACTATATAAAATTCCATGGTGTGGATGCACCAGAATCTATTTAGTCATTGTCTATTTGTTATAAAGTCCAGGTTGTCCCTAAAAATGGATACATTTTTGTACAAATCATCTCTTCTAAGATTAATTCCTTAAGTTTCCAAGAATTGGAAGAATTGGTTCAAGGTCTATGAACACATTTAAGATCTTGACACCTATTTTCAGAGATTACCAAAAGAGGCATGAAGAACTTCCTGGGGGTGATGGGTATATTCATTATCTTTGTCAATAGTTTCAAGGTGAAGAGATATATCAAAAGTATCAAATTGAACACTTTAAATATGTATAGTTTATTGTGTATCAATTACACTCAATAAAGCATTAAAAACAAGTTTGACTAAACTGAGGTTGCCGTGCCAGCTGGAATACATGTAGACACTCCAGTCAGCAGTCCATTTTTTCAGCTATTTCAAGCCCAAGTACCAGACACGTAAGTGAGGGAGCCAACTTGGGAATGAATCCTCCGGTCCCCACTATTCCAACCCCTAACTAATCAACTCACCTGCAGCCACTTGTATCACCTCAGCTGAAGCCCTGTATACTGTGCAGAGTCCTTACTGTTTCCTAGTCACACTCCTGACCCACTGAACCTGAGAGCATAATAAAATGGTTGTTGTTTTATAATACTAAACTTTTGAAAGGTTTATTATGCAGCAAGTGGTAAGTGAAACAAAGATGCATAAAATATCTTGGTTAAAAAAGGATAGTTTATAAAACAGTAATAGGCAAAGGATTCAGTATTTAAAATGATAGAATCAATCATGAAAACAGAATTCAAAAGACCTTTAGAAATTAAGTGTGATATCCCATTACATATAAGGATACCTTCTTCAGTATCCCTCATTGATGGATTTCTAGTTTCTATTTCTACTAATTCAGAATGAGGACACTTTGTAGTTTATCAAACATGGAATACTCTTTTTATGTACATTTAAGAAAAGTGTGAAGCAAAAGCAGGAATTCCAACCCAATGACAACAGCTGATTAAGTAATACACACCAACACCCCACTGAGAATCGGAAAAGCTGGATAAAATTGAAAATCATCTGTTTGAAGACAATGAGGAGTTAACAAGGCACTACAAAATTATGAAGCCAAGATGTGGAGTAAGGAAACACTAAGAGATAGCCCTTGCATTTGGGGCTATTCTTGCCTAGGGGCTAAATGAACAAGAGTTCATACAGGGACTGTCAAGGAGGGACAGCCCTGGAAAACTCCCTAGACCTTAGGTTGGAATACCAGAAGTTTGCATTCTTGATGTAAAGGTGAACCAGAAAGAGACCAGCCATCTCACTGACTGAAATCCAGCTTCAATCCCTAAAGATGATTAGAGTGCTTTTAGATTGCCTATGCCCCTAGTTGGAAGGAAGAAACTAATGTAAATCCTCACTAAAGGAAAATATCATCATTCTAGACCTCAAATAATTTTGATAATTTTTATATATAATTAAGCAATCAAAAATAACTTACACAGGAATAAACAAGAAAATGTAACCAATTCAAGAGATAAAAAGGGAAAAAAGCAATAAAAAATAACTTTGCTTAATATGTGGAAGGAAATAAAAGACAAAATCGAAAATATCAGCAGCAATCTGCAAATTAAAAGAAAAACTGGATATTTCAGAACTTGGAAATATAATAATTGAAAATGAAAAGGCAACTGAAGGGTTTAACAGCTTATTTTAAAAACTGCTGGAGAGAGAATTAGTAAAGTGAAGGACAGATCTGCAGAAAATCCAAAAATGAGAACAAATAAACAAAAAAACAAAGGTGGAAATTCAGGTAACAGGGATATAAGGAAAAAGTCTAACCTATGGGTAATTAGAGTCTCAGAAAGGAGAAAGGAGGAAAAGCAATATTTGAAGGGACAATGCCTGGGAGGTATCCAAAACTTAAACAAGTCATCAACCCAGACTAAAGACCTACAAACCTCAAACAAGATGCAAAACATACCTATCCTCTTTCTCTCACTCCCTCAAGGACATCAGAATAAAGCTGCTAAAAAAAAGAAGAGAAAATCTTGAAAACAGTTGGCTGGGTAGGAGAGGAAAACTAATAAGACTGACAACTGACTTCTTACCAGAGACAATAGAGCTAGAAAACAAAGGAATAAAATCTTTGAACTACTGAAATAAAGTACTTGCAAATCCAGAATTCTAAACCCAACAAAAATAAAGTGAAGGGAAAATAATACATTTTTAGACAACAAAAATGCAGAGAAAGGTACACCAAACTAAATATTAAAGGATATCTTCAAGAAGAGGAGAAATTATCCCTGATAGAAGGTCAGAAACAATGAAAAATAACATTAAACAAATCCAAATAATATTATTTGCATAAAATACTATTAATAACTTGTGGAGTTCAAAATATATACATGGAATTAAAACACAAACAGTAATAGATCAGTTAAGAGGGGGTTCAATGGAACTGAAATGCTCTAAGGTTCTTTCACTGATCATGAAGAGGTAAAAGTACTAGTTAATATTAGACTTCAGTAAGTCACAGGTATATAGTGTAAAGAATGTATAACTACTAAGATAATTAGGGCCTTTGAAATGCATAATAATTTTTAAATCCCGAAGAAGGCAAAAAGAAGAGAAAAAGGACTACAGAATGGGAAGAACTAAAAATATCAGAAACTACATTACTTGTAAATGGACTAAATGCTTCTAGTAAAAGACATATTTTTCAAAATGGATGAAAAAATAAAAGCCAACCACTTGCTGCTTACGAGAAACACACCTTAAATATAAGAATATAGAAGCGTTGAAAGTAAGATGATTTTTAAGAGGCTGCTACGTCCCAATTCACAACATAACATAACATAACATAACATAACATAACATAACATAACATAACATCCTCTTCAATAAATGGGGCTGGCAGAATGGGATATCTATATCTAAAAGGAAGAAAGAGGACCCCTGCCTCACACCCTTTACAAAAATTAATTCAACATGGATCAAAGATCTCAATTTAAGAGACTCCACCATAAACTCCTAGAAGATAATGTAGGGAAACATCTTCAAGACCTAGTAGTAGGAAGTCGCTTCTTAGACCTTACACCTAAAGCACAAGCAACGAAAGGAAAAAACAGATAAATGGGAACTTCACAGAATTAAAAGCGTCTGTACCCCAAAATAATCTGTCAAAAAGGTAAAGACACAGTCAACTCAATGGGAGAAAATATTTCGCAAATATCTATCTGGTAAGAGATTGGTATCTTGCATATATAAAGAAATCTTACAACTCAATGACATTAGTACAAATAGCCCAATTATAAAATGGGCAAAAGATATGAAAAGACTTTTCTCTGAAGAGGAAATACAAATGGCTAAAAAGCACATGAAAAAATGTTCATCTTCGTTATATTCAGGAGATGCAAATCAAGACCACAATGAGTTACCATCTCACACCAATAGGAACGGCTACTATTAAGCAAACACGAAACTACACATGCTGGAGAAGATGTGGAAAAACTGGAACTCTTATTCATTGCTGATGTGACTGTATAATGGTTCAGTCACTCTGGAAGACAGTTTGGTGGTTCATCAGAAAGCTAGATATTGAGTTACCCTATGATCCAGCAACTTCACTTCTTGGTATTTACCCAGAGGACTTGAAAGCAGTGACATGAACAGATATATGCAAAACAGATGTTCATAGTGGGACTGTTCACAATTACCAAGAGATGGAGGCAACCTAAATGTCCTACATCAGATAAGTGGATAAATAACCTGTGGTACATATATATGATGGAATACTATGGAACAGTGAGAAAGAATGAGGTCATGAAGCATATGACAACATGGATGAACCTTGAGGACATAATGCTGGATGAAATAAGTCAGATAAAAAAGGAGAGATATGGCATGATATCACTAATGTGAACTCTGTAAAAAACGTATACCAAGTGTCTTATATTGTAGAACACAGGGGACCTAGAGAAAGACAGCCACTAGTGAAGGGGGAATAATAATCTAATAAGAACAGATAAGATACTGAGGGTAATCTTAATGATATGGGAATACTCAGGAATGAGTATGGTTCATTAATTTTCTTGTGGTATGGTAGAAGCATACTGGAAGCAACGTGGTTATTTTAGGATATTTGTTTTTCTTATTCTTTTGTTTTGTTTGAATTTTTTCAATTTTTTGATAAATAAAATTAATTAAAAAAAGATGATTTTTAAAAACTCTTGCCAAAACCAAGAAACATAAATATCAGGCAGGTATTAGTCATAAAGAAGAATGAAATACTTCATAAAAATTAAGTATATAACAATCCTAAATGTGCAGACACTTAAAAGTATGGACTCAAAATTTATAAAGCACAGAAACATTTAAAAGAGCTATTCAAACTCACAACCATATTGGAAGGTTTTCAAAAATTCTTTCAGACAATGACAGACCAGGCAAACAAAAATAGTAAGGATATGGAAGATGTGTTACAATAATAGATTTCACCTAATTAATATACTATAGAAAACTGAATTCAAAAAAAAAAAAAAAATACGTTTTCTCTTCAAATATATAGAACACTTGGAAAAAGCGAACATGTGTTAAACCACAAAGCAAACAGACAAATTTCAAATGACAAAAATCCTTAAGAGTATGTTTTCTGACTACAGTGGTTTTGAACTAGCTATTCATTTTTTAAAAACACCAAATTAAAAAAAAAAAAAACCATATGTTTGAAAATTAAGAAATAAAATTTTTAAAAACCTCTAAACGAGAAGTCCAAGGAAAATTAGGACAATATACTAAACTGGATGACAATAAAAGGGATGTATCAAATTTGGAAGATGCAGCTACATTAACAAGAGGGATTATTTATGGTTAAAAGAAAAGCTGTGGACTCGGCGCGCGTATTGGCTCTCTCGGCTGCGGTCCGACTCGGCGAGGCGCTCTTCTCGGAGCCGCTCACTGCATGGTAGAGCCTGGTGCCGCCTCTGACTCTAGCACCGCCAACGCCTCGCGACGACCACCGCCACCCCCTGCCCTGCAGCCGCTGCCACCGCCATCGCCTGTTTCGCCGCATCTCGGGACCGGCTGTATGATTAGGCCACAATCTTCAATGAGTAAACATATTCCTTTCTGTGGTGTTCTTGGTCACACATTTATGGAGTTTCTGAAGGGCAGTGGAGATTACTGCCAGGCACAGCACGACCTCTATGCAGACAAGTGAATTGCAGAAACTTGTTACTACTTCACCAAAAACCCCCATAAGAGTGGTTAACCTGGACACAGAAGTGTTGAATTGAAATCCGCAGAGCATTTTACAAGAGTTCTGACCTGGATGGGGTAAACCTCAGTGCACTTCTTTTATATTGCCTCAGTATTACTGGATTGAAGAATCGCTGCTTCTTGTTAGGAGGTTCATTTCATTTCCCATTACTCCCAACTTCATACTCAAAGCACTGAGAATTTCAAGTGGAGTATACTGAAGTAGATTTCGGTTTCTTTACATCATTTCTGTATTCAATTTTTTAAATTCTTTCATAACCCTTTTGAGTGTTTTTTAACTAAATTAACATGGCTCGAATGAACCGCCCAGCTCCTGTGGAAGTCACATACAAGAACATGAGATTTCTTATTACACACAATCCAACCAATGCAACCTTAAGCAAATTTATAGAGGAACTTAAGAAGCATGGAGTTACCACAATAGTTAAGAGCATGCAAAGCAACTTATGACACTGCTCTTGTGGAGAAAGAAGGCATCCATGTTCTTGAATGGCCTTTTGATGATGGTGCACCACCATCCAACCAGATTGTTGATGATTGGTTAAGTCTTGTAAAAATTAAGTTTCATGAAGAACCTGGTTGCTGCATGGCTGTTCGTGGTGTTGCAGGTCTTGGGAGAGCTCCAGTGCTTGTTACCCTAGCATTAATTGAAGGTGGAATGAAATATGAAGATGCACTACAGTTCGTAAGACAAAAACGGCGTGCAGCTTTTAACAGCAAGCAACTTTTGTATTTGGAGAAGTACCGTCCTAAAATGCGGCTCCGCTTCAAAGACTCCAATGGTCACATAAATAACTGTTGCATTCAATAAAACTGGGGTGCCTGATGCTATTGCCTTGGAAGTGGAACTTGAGAGAGGAAGGATCTAATCTGTCATACATATTAGCCAATGTGTTGGTGAATAAGTCTAATGAAGCTTCCATAGGAATATTGAAAGCAGTTTTACCATGCTATGAGTTTGTCAGAATTGCAGCCTCTATGTTTGGGTTACAATCAGCCTATTTGGACACTTAGCAAAAGATCCTTGCTGGTCAGCTTTTAAAATGGGCTTATAATTTGTAACAATTGACCTTTCCTGAAATCATGCAGTATTGAGTTATAAGTCTTCTTTAAATCTTTTCCCATGCCAGAATCTTATCAATACATAAAAAATTTAAAGAGATCAGGTGCCAAAATACCCAGCACAAAACTTGATTTATATTTTTAGTATCATACAGAACTTTAAGTTCCAGGAACTATGAACATCCTAGACTTTATGTGGTTTATGCCTTCAGTCATTTCAAACACTGAAACTAGGGCCTGTGTAGTTATTTGCCTGTTCACTTTGTTTACATCTCCCACATTCATACCAGTATGCATCAGGTTTGCTCAGCCATGGAGTTTTGTTGGATTTTAATGTCATGTCTATAAATCTCATTTTGTGACGTTAGAGAAAACCTCCATTTTGAAAATCTACATTGTACAGAAGCACATGTCTTTAATGTCTCCAGACAAAAAAGCCTTACAGTTAATTTAATGTTTACACTTTGGGGTGCAACTTAACCCAGAGGGCCTGACAAATAAATGGGAGGGGGCTGTTAAATATTGTAGTAAAATGCTGCTTTTGTCTTGTGCAGAACATGTAGAATATGTTCTTTAATTTAGTAAAATTTTTTTAAAAGGGAGAGATGCTTTGTTAGGGTAGCTACAATAATTCTTTATCAAAATTTCTGAAATTCTTATAATTTTTTTCCCATATCTATTGGAAGTTGTTTACCAACCATTATTTTTGTTCAAAGTGGGATTTTTTTTTCCTTCTCTTCCCAACCTCTATTGCAAAAAAAGAAAGTAGGTTTCTGCTAATGATTCAGCAGACATCTAATATTTTATATGCCTTTTGAGCTGTGTAACTTAATATTTGGATACTTGATAATTTGTTTTATTATGTAATTGATAAAATGGTGATGTGTATTAATGTTAGTTCAACCATATCTTTATACTGTCTGGGAATGTGTGGTTATAGTTCTGTGGGAGAAATAATTTGTTAGTGTTCACCAGCTTGTAAAAACCTAGTGTGAGAGCTTAAACATCTAAATAAATAATGAACTGCATTTATCATCAAAAAAAAAAAAAAAAAGAAAAAAGAAATGAAAAGCTGCAAATCATTAAATATTTAGCTCAAGAAATTTAGGAAAAAAACCCCAGCAAACTAAATCCCCCCAAAAGTAGAAGGAAATAAAATAATAAAGGCAGAAATTAATGATACAGAAAATACAAAACAAGGTGAGACACTCAACATACCAAAAGTTGGTTCTTTGAAAAGACTAAATGCAATAACCAGATTAAAAAGGTGCTCAATACCATTAGTAATAAGGGAAATGCAAATTAAAACCACAAGGAGATACAGCTGTATGTAAGAATACTGATGCTTCTTGTAAACACAATGTTGCCCAAAAAAGATAGACACAGAGTAAAATATACTGCATAATTTCATTTGTATAAAGTTCAAAAACAGACAAAACTAAATTACAATGTAAAGAATCAATTTAGTGATGACCTTTGGGAAGAGGGAGTGGGAAATGTTTGGGAGGGGACACAAATGAAAGGGCTCCTAGGGTGCACAACTGTCTATTTCTTGATATGGGTGGCAGTTTCACAAGTGTTTGTTTTTTTTGAAGAAACTGCACAGGTTAACGATGTTTGAACACTCTTCTTTCTGTATATATGTTATGCATCATTAAAAGTGTTTTTCTTTTTTTTTTTTTAAAGTAGAGTTCAATAAGGAACACAGTAGTTTAGCATGGTTGAACTTCAGCAAACCAGAAAATAAAATAATGTGGGACTGCTCATTTAAAAAAAAAAATTTTTTATTGAGATTATCCACATACCATACATTATCCAAAGATCCAAAATGTACAATCAATTGCTCATGGTACCATCATTTGGCTGTGCATCCATCACTACAATTTTTTTTTTCAATTTTTAGAACATTTTCATTATTCCAGAAAAGAAATAAAGACAAAAAAAAAGGAAACTCAAATCCTCCCATAACCCTAACCACCCCCTACCTCCATTATTGACTCATAGTGTTGGTATAGTACATTTGTTACTGTTGATGAAAGAATGATAAAATACTACTACTGTAGTATATAGTTTGTAATGGGTATATTTTTTCCCTATAAGCTCCTCTATTATTAACTTCTAGTTATAGTGTTACACATTTGTTCTAGTTCATTAAAGAGATTTCTAATATTTATACAGTTAATTGCCCTTCACAGAATTCACTGTTTTATACATTCCCATCTTTTAACCTCCAACCTTCCTTCTGGTGACATACATGACTCTGAGCTTCCTCTTTCCACCACATTCACACACCATTTAGCAGTGTTATTCTTACAACATGCTACCATCACCTCTGTCCATTTCCAAACACTTATGTTCAACCTAGTTGAACATTCTGCTCATAATGAGCAACTGCTCCCCATTCTTTAGCATCATTCTATATCCTGGTAACTTATATTTCTTGTCTATGAGTTTACATATTATAATTAGTTCATATCAGTGAGAACACACAATATCTGTCCTCATGTGTCTGACTTATTTCACTCAATATAGTGACCTTAAGGTTTCTTTATCAACTCATTTTTTTAAGATAGTTTTGTTCACACACCACACGTTCCGTCCTAAGTAAACAATCGATGGTTCCCTGTATAGTCACGTATTTATGTATTCACCACCATCACCACTATCTGTATAAGGATATCTCCATTTCTTCCACAAAGAAGGAGGAAAAGTCAAAGAAAGTAGAGAGAGACGAAAGAAAGAAAAAAAGAAAAAAAAAAAGACAGCTGGGAAGCAAAAAAAAGGAAAGACAGCATTAAACTAAAGTAGAATAAAGAGTCAGACAACATTACCAATGCCAAGAGTCCCATACCCCTCCCTTATGTCCCCCTTTTATATGCATTTAGCTTTGGTATATTGCCTTTGTTACATTAAAGGAAGCATAATACAATGTTTCTGTTAATTATAGTTTCTAGTTTGTATTGATTGTATTTTCCTCCCAATACATCCCTATTTTTAACACCTTGCAAGGTTGGCATTCATTTGTTCCCCCTCAAGAAAAAACATAATTCTACATTTTATCACAATTGTTGAGCACTCGAGGTTTCACTGAGTTATACAGTCCCAGTCTTTATCTTTCCTCTTTCCTTCTGGTGTCCCACAGGCTTCTAACCTTCCTCTTTGAACCATACTCACATCAACTTGGTTCAGTGTACTTACATTGCTATGCTACCATCACCCAAAATTGTGCTCCAAACCTCTCATTCCTTTTACTGTCTGTTTGTAAATAACCTTAAAGTAGAATAAAGAGTCAGTCAACACCAATGTCAAGTGTCTCACATCCTCCTCATCACCCCCCTTATCTAAATTTACTTTAGTATATCGCCTTTGATACATTAAAGGAAGGATAATACAATGATTTTGTTAATTATAGTCTCTAGTTTACGCTGATTGCATCCCTCCCCCAATGCCTCCCCATTTTTAACACCTTGCAAGGTTGACATTTGCTTGTTCTCCCTCGTGAAAGAACATATTTGTACATTTTATCACAATTGTTGAACAGTCTAGGTTTTACCGAGTTACACAGTCCCAGTCTATATCTTTCCTCTTTTCTTCTGGTGTCCCATATGCTCCCAACCTTCCTCTCTCAACCATATTCATAGTTATCTTTGTTCAGTGTACTTATATTGCTGTGCTACCATCTCCCAAAATTGTGTTCCAAACCACGCACTCCTGTCTTCTCCTATCACTCTGTAGTACTCTCTTTAGTATTTCCTGTAGGGTGGGTGTCTTGTTCACAATGTCTCTCATTGTCTGTTTCTTGGAAAATATTTTGAGCTCTCCCTCATATTTGAAGGACGGTTTTGCTGGATATAGGATTCTTGGTTGGAGGTTTTTCTCTCTCAGTACCTTAAATATATCACCCCACTTCCTTCTTGCCTCCATGGTTTCTGCTGCGAGATCTGCACATAGTCTTATTAAGCTTCCTTTGTATGTGATGGATCGCTTTTCTCTTGCTGCTTTCAGGATTCTCTCTTTGTCTCTGACGTCTGATAATGTGATTATTAAGTGTCTTGGCATAGGCCTACTCAGATCTATTCTGTTTGGAGCACGCTGCGCTTCTTGGATCTGTAATTTTATGTCTTTCGTAAGAGATGGGAAATTTTCGTTGATTATTTCCTCTATTAGTGCTTCTGCCCCTTTTCCCTTCTCTTCTCCTTCTGTGATACCAATGACATGTACATTCTTGTATTTCATTTCATCCTTAAGTTCCTGGAGAGGTTGCTCATATTTTTCCATTCTTTTCTCCATCTGCTCCTTTGCGTGTAGGCTTTCAGGTGTCTTGTTCTCCAGTTCCTGAGTGTTTTCTTCTGCCTCTTGAGATCTGTTGTTTTGTTTCCATTATGTCTTTTGTCTCTTGTGTTGTGCCTTTCATTTCCATAGATTCTGCCAGTTGTTTTTTTGAACTTTCGATTTCTTCCTTATGTATGCCCAGTGTTTTCTTTATAGCCTTTACCTCTTTTGCCGTATCTTCTCTAAAATTTTTGAATTGATTTAGCATTAGTTGTTTAAATTCCCGTATCTCAGCTGAAGTGTAAGTTTGTTCCTTTGACTGGGCCATAATTTCATTTTTCTTAGTGTAGGTTTAGTTTTCTGTTGATTAGGCATCTGGTTTCCTTGGTTACCCCAATCAGGTTTTCCTAGACCAGAACGGGCTCAGATCCCAGAAAGGGGGCAATATTCAGTATCAGGTTTCCCTGAGGGTGTGTCTTAGAAGACTGACACACCCTGTGAGGCCTCAAGCTGCTGTGCTTTTCCTAACCTGCCCGGCAGATGGCATCTGTCAGCCTGTCACTCCTGACTGGTGAAAGGAGGTGTGGCCCGCAGTTTCTCTTTTGGCTGTTTTCCCCCAGGCTCTGGGGTCTGGTTCTGAATGGAGGTTGGTAGTAGGGCTTGGCACCACCTCCTTCCTCTTAGGGAAGATACACCCCCTAGGGAGTGATCATCATTATTTTAAATAGGCTCTTCGTCTCTCTGACTCTGCTATCTCCAACCTTGTCTGGGTCAGAATGCTGTGAACCAAATATGGCTGCAGCTTTCTCCACTGAACCACCCAGGTTGAGGATTGGGAGGAATGTCTGAGATCACAGCCAGTCCTCCTCCCCACCTCCCTATCCCCCCCACCCCCCCCCCGCAGCTTCATCCGCCAGCCAGAGATAGCACCTGGTCCTCTGGGCTCCCCCTCCCAGTACAGAGAAGTCCTGCAGCTCTTTAAGGTCAGTCGTCACTAAAGGCCTCTTTCTGCTTGTTGGGGATTTGTAGCTTGTATTGAGCAGCCCATGTTTGTTAATTAAAATCCCACTTGGAGCTGGAATGAGGTATATTCACTTCTTCAGAGACTGCTGCTCTCTACCACAGTGAGGTTTTGCAGTTAGGGCTGCTGTGGGGGGAGGGGATTCCCAGCTCGGGTCCACAGTTTTTACTTATAGATTTTACGCTGCCATCTCAGCCATTCCTCCAAATGCAGGTTGGTGTACAATGCGTGGACAGTCATGGTTGTCCTCCAGCATTATTCCAGATTATTTACTAGTTGTTCCTGGTTGTTTATTAGTTGTTCCAGGGGGACTAACTAACTTCCACTCCTCTCTATGCCGCCATCTTCTTGGGTCCCCCTGAACTGCTCATTTTCCCCCACAAGGCCAGATTACTGAGTTCAGCTTTGAGGCAGACAGAAAAAAAAAAAAAAAAAAAAAAAAATCCTATACATGCTCCCGCTTCCGCCAATTCAAGTAAACAGATATCCTAAACAGAAACTATATACTCTGAATTGCCCTATTGTGATGCTTTTCTTTAAAAATAAGAACTTTTTAAAACATAACTGAATTAAAGAATAATCAAGAGAAGACAGCAGATGCTATAGGAGGAATCACATCTTAAAACTGGGAAGTGACAGATGAAGGGGAAAATCGGAGAACAATTTATGTTTTAGGTATGAGGAGATCAGGCAATGCTTAAGGAGAAGGAAAAAATAAATCCTTAGATGCAACTTCTTATGTCTAGAAAAACAGGGAATACTGAAATAAAAAAAGGAAGCCAAATGGAAAATGTAAAAGAAAAATAAAGTCACCCAAAGTAAACAACATATTTCATAGTAAAATTATTTTTACAATTCACTTTAATCAAATTAGGAATGAGGAAAAAAAAAAACAGAAGGGACAATTGGTAAACAGTGCAGACCCTGTCACTGAGGGAAAAACTACCTCAGAGCTAAACCTGTAAAGGAAAGTTGATATGAAATATTCCTAAGAACTTGAAAACAGTCAATATTCCAAAGCTGTAACAATACAGACAAAAATATTACTTAATTACACTATCAAAACCATTTGTATGGTGACTTTCAATCTACAAAGGGCATTCACGTATAGCAACTTGTCAATTCTGTGAGGGAAAGTTGTTATTAAGCCATTTAACAAATGAGGGAAGGGGCTCAGAGAGATTAAAATATGAAGTGAAAGCACCCAGTGTTCACTATATTATTTATAATGTCCTTCACGTAAAATATTCAGAAACTGAATAAAATTGTTGACTTACAAAGAAAGAAACTAAATAGCAAAGGATAGTTATTTGGAAACACTACAGAAAATCCTCACCTAACACTGGCAGAGAGTGAAGAAGAAAGATGGGTGAGAGGATGAAGCTCATGCTTGGGCTCACACCTTTACTGTAACTGCTTTATCACTGGGTAATTTTTGTTTAAGTTGATGGCATCCTCAGGAATAAGGCCCAATATGGTTTTATCTTTTCTTGATTCTAATTCTACAGTGCTTTAAGAGTTCTAAAGTACATACAACATTTTAAGTACAGTCCTTGTAAGACTTGATATCTGTAATGTCTATATTTTATATTTGATGTAGAAATATTCCCTTAACAGAATCATCAACCCTCATATTTTGGGGTTTATAGCAGGTATGAAATAATCTTTAAATTTAAAGGCTGAGATGCTTAGTTTTGACATTTCAAATATGCTATAAATTACCTTATGAGGTAGTTTTCAGGTGAAATTCCCTTAAAATGAAAACTACACTTGTACTTCAGCAACAAGTGTCTGTAGAAAGAGCAATGTGACTGCTAAATTTTAACTTTTAAACTTTAAAATTTAGCCAAAACCAATGATTAATTTTCAATTTGTTTTGAGAGTAGCAGATATTTCAGAAGTAAATCTTTCATGAGTATACTTTATTAAATCTATATATGTAGAGTCTGAACAAGTGGATGGTAATAATGGATTGTTAAATACAGTAGGATAGACTTGGTGTCTAGACAAGTTAGTCATGAGGGCTGCACTTTAAAGAACATTATTATTTGGTCTGAAAAAAGTAAAAACAAAGCATGTTTCAATTATATAAAGTTAGCATGAAATGCTTAAATCAGACACACAACAGATATGTTTGTCACCACTTTGAAATCAATTTCATTTTAATCCATCATGTACTAAAAGCTGATTCTTTTCTATGTCCCCAGTGTCACCAAGAAGACTGTACATGTGATTAATCTTTACTTCTAGTCTCTTTACTTTAAAGGTAAAAACAATAACAATAATAATAACCTATTATATACTGAGAGAGAGAATATGAATGAGAGTTCTGGGGATCATCAGTCTCTAGATCGTAGTTGAAACTAGACACTATAGGAAGGAAGAGGGCCACCAATGGACACAGGGTAAACCTAACATATTTACAGAAGGAAGCAGTATCTACACAATGAATTTAAACAACTGAACACTAATTAATTACTGACTAGATACCCAGCAGTGGTATATTCAAGGTTTTTATTCTTTAAAAAAAAAACATATTATTGGGCCCTTTATTAAGAAAAAGGTAAAAACAAAACAAAACAACATCAAAACACCTGAAAATTCTATAGCTAAAACTGAAAGTAACTACAGATAACCATATAACATTGTAGACAGAAGAATCAACCTTTGGCTTTTAATTTTTAATCTGGTTTAGATTCAGTCCAACCTTTTTTATTTGGAGGAAAAAGTAAAGAAAAGCTAGTGAGCAGAGTATATGTTCACAAAAATGGTTAAAGCACAGAATTCAAAATATAATAAAAATCATATATTAGACTGATCTAGAGTTGCAGTAAAACCTTATTGACTTATAAGTCTAATAACTAGACAGGAAAAAGAACTGATTCTTGAATTAACTTGTTTTTTTCTTAGCTAATACTTGGGGTAAGGAAAGGGGTTCCTAGATGGTGAGGAAATAAACAAGGTTGGCATGGGCATGACTAAAAAAATAATGTCTTTACTAAAAGAAAAAAATGTATAATTGGTTTAAGTCTTTTGAAGATAAAAGAAAGAAAACAAAAATAAACAATTCCCTCAACCAAGTATCTGAGTACTATTTCTCTGTTTCAGAACATAAGATTGACACCCTCTCTGTATCTAAAATGATTCCCATCTACACTTTAGCTATAAATTATCAGACAAAACATCTAAGGAGCTATGAATAAAACATTTGAATAAACAATCAATCCTTTCAATAGACAGACAATTAGTGGTAGAAATAAATGCATACCTCAGAGATACTAAGGGTTCAGTTCCAAACCACCTCAATAAAGTGAATAGCAAAATAAAGCAAATCAAACAAATTTTCTGGTTTCCCAGTACATAAAAAAGTTATCCTTACATTATACTGAGTCTACTAAATGTGCAATACCATTATATCTAAAATAACAATGTATATACCTTAATTAAAATGTGACAAAGAGACACAGAGTAAGTATATGCTGTTGGAAAAATGGCACCGACAGACTTGCTTGACGTGAGGTTGCCACAAACCTCCAATTTGTAAAAAACACAATATCTGCAAAGCACAATAAAGCAAAATGCAATGAAATGAGGTATGCCTGTATCAGCATTTGCACAAAACAACATTATTTATTTTAGAATAGTATTCTGAAATAGCTTTCAGAGTATTTGTTCTTTTTTAGTTATTATCCACCATGTAAAAAAGAAAGCAGAAATAGCCTTTTTACCCTTGAAAAATGGTAATTCTTTTGTGATTTGAGGAATGCCATGCATTTCAAGACTATTTAAAGTCTAATTTCAGGCATATCCCTACAGTTGTATTGGTTTAGATTTTAACTGTATCAAACAATAGTATTTTAAAGAAAACTCAACAATGATTGGTACAAGCAAGAAATTAGATTCTCTGAAAACTCAATACACTCCAGATGTTCTCAAACCTGGCTCAGAATTAGAATCATGATAGGTGTTTTAAAAGATAAAACTCCACATCCATGGACTCGGGGACTGAGCTGGTTTGAATGTATTATGCCCCCCAGAAAAAGCCATATTCTTTGATGCAATCTTGTGGGGTAGATATATTAGTGGAGATTAGGTTGGAACATTTGGATTAGGTTGTTTGCATGGAACTGTGCCCCACCCAACTGTAGGTAATAACTGATAAGATATTTCCATGGAGGCATGGCCCCACCCATTCAGGGTGGGCCATGATCAGTGGAGCCATATAAATGAGCTCACAAACAGAAGGAACTCAGTGCAGCTGCGAGTGACATTTTGAAGAGGCGCTACAGCCAAGAGGGACACTTTGAAGAAAGCACAGGAGCTGCAGATGAGAGACAGCTTGAAGACGGCCGTTGAAAGCAGACTCTTGCTCCAGAGAAGCTGAGAGAGGACAAATACCCCAAGTGCAACTAACAGCGACATTTTGGAGAAAAGCTAAAGCCCAGAGAGGAATGTCCTGGGAGAAAGCCATTTTGAAACCAGAACTTTGGAGCAGACGCCAGTCATGTGCCTTCCCAGCTAACAGAGGTTTTCTAGACACCATTGGCCATCCTCCAGTGAAGGTACCCGATTGCTGATGAGTTACCTTGGACACTTTATGGCCTTAAGACTGTAACTGTGTAACCAAATAAACCCCCTTTTATAAAAGCCAATCCATCTCTGGTGTTTTGCATTCCAGCAGCATCAGCAAACTAGAACAGGGATCTATTAATAGGCACTCTGGTGGGCTCTTATGCAAGTAGTACAATATGCATAGCACTTCACAGGACACAAAAACAGGAATTTTATACCCACAGTATTAATCCAAAATCCTGAAAAATCACTCATTTTAAATGTAATGCTTTATTTATTAAAACACACACACACACCCTTTTAAGAATGTAGAGAAATCAGGGGATCTGCATTCTAAAACATTATTCATATAAGATTGTAAACAGTGTGTATGTACATACGTATGTATGTATGCATGTATGTATAAAAACATACATATTTACACATATACATTCTGTATATAAAACTGTGTATACACAGGCATATGTGTATCATACTTGCATATCTATAGGCTAAAGAAAGAAATTAGGCAGCTGAGAGATACGGGTGAGAAGGAAATTTGCTTTTCACTACATTATCTCTTGAGTCTTCTGAATTTTGAGGTTTGTGTATGTTATAACCTAAAATACAACATTCACTGGAAGAGCTACAGAATATTTTACCGTAAACAAAAGAAGAAAACATGCCTTTGAGATATGAACATACTTTTGTTTCCCAACTATACCCTTCTTACTATCAGTAAAAGCAACTGTTCATGTTGAAAAGACTTTCATATCTTTTTGACTTACATGCTGATATAGAATATTAACCTCCTCCTTTCCCCAACACCCCCTATCCTCTATTCTCTCAGCCCCTCTGCTCTATCAAATGAAGCTGAAATCAGTTAGCTAATACACAATGCTGGCCTGTCACTATTACTAGTGTTTGACTATAGTTCATTCTAAATAAACACCTATGGATACATCAAACAAGACTCTTTCAAGTATATATTACAGTTCTTAGTTTTGAGGTGACACCAATTACAAGTTAGTTGTGACGGTAGCCTACAATGACATATATAGCTAATTTTTACAAATGTATATTATTTATTTTTATCTCACCTATACAAAGGGATTTATGGAAACTGCTTTCTGTAATTTCTTTTTATTCACTCTTTTCATACAGAATTCTAAACACATTAATCAACTAATTCTGGTTAAAACATTTATGAATGTGCACTTTAATCCATCCATCAAAAGTCAGTGTCACAAAAGTGCCTAAGTTGTAACATACCACCTACAAAGATTTTTCTGAGTATATCTCCTGATTCAGAAATAAAATAACTTCTCAGACTCCTATAAATTTAATAGAACTTGAACTATCTCACAGGAATTACAGAAAAGCAAAATTTATCAACTAGTAGCTAAAATCAAATTCCTGACATCTAATCTAATACCTGGGGTCAAATTATGAAATAGTTCTCAGATCTTTTCAGTACATACTAATAACAGGGCAGAAGTATCCTCACATGATCCCTGTGTATCTCCTTATTCTGAAAGTCAACAACCACCATAATAAGAGTTATCAAGAACTATCCGTTAGCACTGCTGGAAATTGGTAATACAGTTTAGAAAGTGCTTTTTGCATAGCCTAATTATCTCATTTATTCCTAACACCATCCATCAGAGGTAGCCCAAAGAGATAATATTCCTATTACACAGAAGAACATAAGCAATTTCCCTTCACCAATGCTGTTCCCAAACTGACCTGAATTCTAGAATTTGGGCTTTTTACACTTAACGAACTTCTGAATCAGACATAGGAACCACCAACTCCACATATTACTTAAGACAATGGTGGGGATCGTAACTTCACCCAGAAAAGCGTCTATTTTAAACAACTATACAAGCAAATAATGAAATCAATCATCAAAGAGCAAAACATATTAGATATATCCCTGAGCTAATTTATATTTTTAGAATGAGAAAATAAGCCTAAAAACACACATACCAAATAGTAGTCAAAATCTCAGCAATGCTTCCATTTTCTCAGAGAACCAACATAAAAGGCTATAACATTTATAAAATCTCTCCAGATCAAGAAGTATCATAGTTCTTTTCCTTATTTTTTAAAAATTGTTAATAGTTAAATATTTTCTTCCTCCCTCATTACCAAAGATTGTTTATCATACCTAAATTTTCTGTATTCAATTACATGTTAAATTTCATTACTAATCTTGATTTTTTATCACGTCTAATCCCTATTTACATCAGAATGAACCATGATCTAGATGGGTAGAGACATAAAATATGAGGAAGCATAGATAAGGAAAGCCCTTTCTCGGTATAACTTTTAAAAAATGTTTTTTTTTTTTGGTACGAAGGCAGTATATTGCAAAAGACATCAATCCCACAATAACAGCAAAGAAAATGATTGTATGAACTATACAAAATCACAGTTTTTAAAAGCTCATCAGAGAGCTAAGGACAAAAATAAACCAAAATAAACTTCAGAAGTACCAACTCACAGACAGCTGCTATCCCTGATAGAACTATGTAATAAAGACAAATACAACAGAGCGGAATTATAAGACATGTGAAACAGAAAGAAAATTTGACCCACAGTAAAAAGAGGTAAGAATCAATACAAATAATTAATAGATGGACCTCAGATAATGGAATTATTAGAGACTCTAAAAATGAGAAAAATGCCAAAAAATCTAATAAAAAAGTTGGATAATAAGTATGAATAAATGGGGCATTTCAGCAATGACATGGCAAACGTCTTATAAAACCAAATTGAATTGGAGTCCAATATGGATGGGAGAGAAAGAATGAGGCAGAAGAAATGTCTGAAGCAATAAATGGTTGAGGTCTTTCCAAATTAATGAAAAACGCTAATTCAAATTGAAGAAAACCAGAGATAAAAAGCAGAACTTAAAAACAATCAGAGAAAAGAAACAAAATATTACATAGAGGGAACAATGAAATAAATGATGGCTGACTTTGTACAAGAAGCAATGGAGGCAAAAAGACAATGAATTACATTTTAAACATGAAAAAACAAAAAAGAGAGAGAGAGAAGGTTAAAGACTCTTAAATATAAACAGAAGCTGAGGGAATTAGTCTCCAAAAGTCCTGAACTATAAAAAATGCTAAAGGAAATTCTTCACGCTGCTAAAAAGTGATATTAGGTGGAACCACAGACCAGAATGAAGGAATAAAGAGCCTCAAAAAGTGGCTAAATATAAAATATGCACATACGCTCACATATATTTTAATAAACTTATTTAAATGACTATTAGCAGCCCTACCCTGATCAAGATGGCAAAAGAAGACACCACTTCCAGGCTCGGTGCCCTCAAAGAAGTTTTGAACAACCAGCAAAACTGGCAGGAACATCTTTCTCAAAGCTCCAGAAAATAAAGGACTGCAGTAACAGGACAAGCACCAAATCAATAAAAAGGCTACTTAAAAGCAGAAGGATTTCATGGCAACTGGTTGGACCCTCACCCACCCCTCATCAACTAAGCCAGTCCTCGCTCCCAATGCAGATCCCTGATCTCAGTTACAGAGGGGGCAGATACTGCTCCCATGTACATATTGGGAGATGTAGGTCTGGGCCAATTTGTCTGTTGGTGACCTGAGGGATCTCACCATTCCAAAACTTGCCCTGCATATAGAAGCAGTTCACTGAACTCTCCTACAGAAAGTTGTGGGAGATTAATCAAGTTGTGCTGCCTGGGGCAAGGGATCACCGTAAGACATACGATGCAGTGACCAGAACCATAAAGAAATTGTTTCCTAGGGAAGAGGGGACATTTCTATCCATGAAAATGGGGGAATTTCTAGGGCCACTCATCATGCCCCAAACAAGATGCATGTGCAGAAAAGATCAGCAAGGCCCCTAGAGCTATTCTCTAAACTCACTGTATGGATAAACCCTAAAGGAGAGAACTCACACAGGTCAATCTGCAAAGACTGGGAAACATGGTTTCTGTTTTCCCTTTTTTTTTTTTTTTTTTTTTTTGTTGTTGTTAGCTGTCATATAATGTTAGCTGAATACGAGCTAAAGGAACAATGTCTCAGAGTCTAAATCCAAGTGATAACACATTAAAATATCAAAATGTTTAGGTTTCAACAAAAAGTTACAAAACAGGAAAAGGACAACACCATGTGATATGAGGCAGGGAAACAAGTCCAGCAATCCAAGGACTGCTGCAACTGACTGACCCCCAGAAGAAGCAAGCCTTCTAGCCAATGCCTTGATTTGGACTTTGGGCCTCTGAAACCTGACATCATCAACATGGCAATGTAACATATCCCCTGAAAAACCCTCCCGAGAGAGTCAGAGAATAAAAGGACAAATCCCACTTGCCTAGAAATTTGGAGGATGGTAGAGACTGGAGAACTCCAAAAAGCTGAATCGAAGGAAAAGAAAAAGACCAGGTAAGAAACTTCCATCCCAGACCACTGGTCCTCTCCTTTCACCCTCACTTGGTCCCACTCAGCTTAGGAGGTGCCCAGAGGCAGTGGTCAGGATTCCTCCCCGTTCCCACTGGGGACACAAACTATGGCGAGTTAGAACTCCACATCTATTCAGGCACAGAGTCCCAGGGCAGAACACAAACTGCTGAGGAGTGTTTCATTCAGATGGGTCCCCGGGGGAGGAAAAAAAAAAAGGAGGCGGGGAAAGAGCCCATGATAGAACTGTGGCAGGCAAGGGGTGAACCACACACAATCAACTTCTGTTGGCTGGACCACTTGAATGCAAAATAGACTTTCCTAGAGTGACCCACTTTTCTGGATAGATCCCATCTGGCTCCCTGGGGCAGGATACCCTAACAAGGAAGAAATCAGAAGCAGAAAAGCCTCACAGGAAAAAAAAAAGAGGGATGTGTTAAACTGAACTGCTGTAAGATGGGAAGGTCTTGGAACTGAAAGGAGTAAGGAAAATGGGACATTCAGTGAGGGAGAGAATTTAAACAAATCATAGGCACTGGGGAGAAAACTGCACAAAAACAAACTGAACAAATCAAGATTCCTGGAGAAAGAACAGAGGAAAGGAACCTTCCTCTTGGAGATGAAACAATTACAAAAAAGTGAAATCTTAAAAATTGTATGCATATCCAGGGCAAGAATCAGATGGAGTAGAGGTGAGAAAATCTAATCAGTTAAACAAGGGCTATTCTAAAGTTCTAGAATAAATTGAACCAAGTGTCAAAGAAAAGCATTAACAAAGACCCAGTGAACAATAAAACCCTGGCAAGCGGGAGAAACTGCCCATCAGAGTAAACTCATCAAGATAATCAGATGCCAACACTACAGGCCATACCAACAAGCAGGAAGATATGGCCCAGTCAAGGAAACAAATGAAAAACTTCAGAGGAGACACACAGAATAAGGAAAAACTAAACAAGGAAGTTCAAACAAATCTCCTAAATCAATTTAAGGAGATGAAGGAAAATATGCATAAAGAGACAAAGGATATTAAGAAAACAATGGTGAGCATAAAGAAGACTCTGGAAGCATAAAAGAAAACAGAAATCATGGAGATGAAAGGCACAATAGTAGATATTAAAAATATACTAGAGGCATACAACAGCAGATATGAACAAGCAGAAGAAAGAATCAGCAAACTAGAAGACAAGATACTCGAAATCATATAGTTGGGAGAACAGATGGGGACAGAATATAAAAAACTCTGCAGCGTCTCAAGGATTTGAGTGACAGCATGAAGGACACAAACATAGGTGTCACAAGTGTCCCAAAAGGAGAAGAGAAGGAAAAGGGGGCAGAAAGAATATTCTTGGAAATAATGGCCAAAAACTTCCCAACTCTTATGAAAGACATAAATATACATGTCCAAGAAGCACAACATACCCCAAACAGATTAAATCCTAATAGATCTATTCTAAGACACATACTAATCAGAATGTCAAATGCCAACGAAAAAGAGAGAATTCTGAAAGCAGCAAGAGAAAAGCAACCCGTCACATACAAGGGATCCTCAATAAGACTAAGTTCTGATTTCCCACCAGAAATCATGGAGATGAGAAGACAGTGGTACAATATATGTAAGATACTGAAAGAGAAAAACTGTCAACCAAAAATTCCTTATCTGGCAAAACCATACTTCAAAAATTAGAGAGTTTAAAATATTCACAGATAAACACAAACAGAGAGAATTCATCAACAAAAGACATGCCCTACAAGAATTACTAAGGGGGGGTCCTACAGATTGAAAGGAAAGATAGGAGAGAGTGTGAAGAAATGAAGAGCATCAGTAAGGGTAACTAAAAGGGTAAACACAAAACCCAACAGTACTGTATCCTCAATATACAACTTTACTCTTTAGTTTCTATAAGAGTCAGAATACAACTGAGGAAAAAAAAGGGGGGGGGGTATTTCCTGATAATGGACATGTAAAATATAAAATAGCAAAGTGGGACATAAACAACATAAAGTATGTAAAGAACATGTTTGCTATTGAAAATAAATTGATATCTTTTCAAAATAGTAAGTTATACATGAAGGTTGTGTAATATAAACCCTAGAGAAACCACAAAGTATTTTAAAAATATACAGAAACAGAAATGAGAAACAGATCAGTCAGATACATCACAAAAGATCAATTAAACAGAATGTAGGCTGTAATAAATGAAACTAGGGACAAAAAAAAACATAACATAGAAAAATGAAAAGACAAAATGCTGAAATAAGTACTGCCTATACAGTAATAACACTGAATATCAAAGGGTTAAAATTCCCCAATCAAAAGACATAGATTGACAAAACAGATAAAAAAGCATGTTCCAACTATGTTGTTTAAAAAAGACTCACTTTAGACCCAAAGACAGAAATAGGTTGAAAGTGAAAAGCTGGGAAAATATATTCCATGCAAATAGCAACCAAAAAAAGAACTGGAGTAGCTATACTAATGTTGGACAAAACAGACTTACAGTCAAACCCTTAAGACATAGAAGGACACAATATATTACTAAAAGGGGCAGAAATAACAATCATAAATATTTATGCACCTAACCATGGTACCCTAAAATACAAGAGGCAAACACTGGCAAAACTGAAGGGAGAAAAATGCACCTCTACAATAATAGTAGGAGACTTCAATATACCACTCTCATCAATAAATAGAACATCTAGACAGAGGATCAATAAGGAAACAGAGAACTTCTATAACAAGCATTACAGATACTGCATGCAAAAACAGCAGGGTATACACTCTACTTAAGTGCACACAGATCATTCTCTAGGAGAGAACACACACTGGGTCACAAAACAAGACACAATAAATTTAGAAAGACTAAAATTACACAAAGCACTTTCTCTGACCATAATGGAATGAAGCTGGAAATCAATAACAGGGAGAGAACTGGAATATGGGGAAATATATAGAAGTCAAATAACACACTCTTAAATAGTGGGTCAAAGAAGAAATTGTAAGGGAAATAAGTAAATATCTTGAGACACATGAAAATGAGAATGCAACATGCCAAAACATATGGGCTGAAGCAAAGACAATGCTAAAAGGGAAATTCATACTCCTAAACACTTACATTAAAAAAAGAAGAAAGAGCTAAAACCAAAGACCTAACTGTACACCTGGAGGAACTAGAAAAAGAACAGCAAACTAATCCCAAAGCAAGGAGAAGAAAAGAAATAACAAAGATAAGAGCAGAAACAAATAAAATTGAGAATGAAAAAAAGGCAATAGAGTTAACAAAATCAAAAGTTGACTCTTTCAGAAGATCAAAAAAATTGACAAATCCTTAGCTAGCCTGACAAAAAAAGAGAAGAAACAAATAATAAAATCAGAAATGAGGGCGGGGGGCATTACTACTGACCCCACAGAAATAAAAAGGATCCTAAGAGGATACTATGAACAACTACATACCAACCAACAAATTAGGCAACCTAGATGAAATGGACAAATTCCAAGAAACACATAAACAACTGACACTGACTCTAGAAGAAACAGAAGACCTCAACAGATCAATTACAAGTAAAGAGATTGAATCAGTCATCAAAAATCTCCCAAAAAGAAAAGCCCAAGATGGCTTCACAGATGAATTCTGCCAATCATTCCAAGAATTAATGTCAATCCTTCTCAAACACTTCTAAAACTTGAATAGGAGGGAACACTACCTAACTCATTCTATGAGGTCAACATCACCCTAATACCAAAGCCAGAAAAAGATACAAGAAAATTACAGACCAATTTCTCTAATGAAAATAGTTGCAAAAACCCTCACCAAAATCCTTGCAATAGAACAATCAACACATTAAAAGAATTATACACCATGATCAATTGGGCTTTATACCAGGTATGCAAGGGTGGGTCAATACAAGAAAATCAATTAATGTATACCACATTATCAAAATGAAAGGAAAAAACATATGATCATTTTCAATGAGGCAGAAAAGGCATGTCAAAATCCAGCATCTTTTCTTAATAAAAACACTTAGAAAAATAGGTAGAGAAGGAAACTTCTTCAACACAATGAAGGGCATATATGAAAAAACATAGCGAACAGCATACTCAATGGTGAAAGACTGAAAATTTTCCCTCAAACATCTGGAGCAAGATAAGGATGTCTACCACCACTCTTATTATTCAACACTGTACTGAAAGTTCTAGCCAGAGCAGTTAGACAAGAAAAATAAATAGAATCCAAACTGGAAACGAAAATGTAGAACTTTCACCATTTGCAGATGACAACAGAGACAATACAGAAAGTCCCAAAAAATCTACAACAAAGCTACTAAATGAATTCAGCAAAGCGGTGGGGCACAACATCAACTCGCAAAACTCAGCAGTGTTTCAATACACTAGTAGTGAGCAATCTGAGGAGGAAATCAAGAAAAAAAAATCATTTACAGCAGCAACTAAAAGAATCAAATACACAGGAATAAACTTAGCCAAGGATGTAAAAGAACCTGTTCACAGAAAACTACAAAGCACTGCTAAAAGAAATAAAAGAAGACCTAAAAAATGGAAGGATACTCCATGGTCACTGATTGGAAGACAAAATATCATTAAGATGTCGATTCTATCCAAAATGATTAACAGATTCAACAAAATCCCAACCAAAATTTCAAGTCTATTTTGCAGAAAGGGAAAAGTCAATTATCAAGTATGTTTGCAAGCATAACTATGGTCTATGGTCATTATTTTTGACACAGCTGTCACACTCAACTGAGGTAAAGTAGTCTCTTCAACAAATAGTACTTGGAGAACGGGATATCCATATACGAAGGAATGAAAGTGCACCCCCATTTCACACCTTATACAAAAATTAACTCAAAATGAATCAAAGACCTAAATATAGGTGCCAGGGCCATAAAACTCATACAAGAAAATGTAGGGAAGTATCTTCAGGATCTTCTTTTAGGCAATGGTTTCTTAGTCCTTATAACCAAAACACAAGGAATGAAAGAAAAAATAGATAAATGAGACCTCCTCAAAATTAAAAATTTTTGTGCATCAAAAAACTTTGTCACAAACATGAAAAGACAACTTATTCTGGGAAAAAATATTTGAAACCACATAACTGATAAGGGTTTAATATCCAAAATATATAAAGAAATCCTACAAATTGACAATAGAAGGACAAACAACCCAATTTTCAAAATGGGCAAAAGAATTGAATAGACATTTCTCCTAAGAGGAAATACAAATGGCTAAAAAGCACTTGAAAAGATGCTCAATATCACTAGCTTTTAGAGAAATATAAATCAAACCACAATGATGTATCATTTCACACCCACTAGAATGGCTACTATTTTTTTAAAAATAGAAAACTACAATTGTTGGAGAGGATGTGGAGAAATAGGAACACTCATTCATTTCTGGTGGGAATGTAATGCTAAAGAAGACAGTTTGGCAGTTCCTCAGGAAGCCAAATATAAAGTATCATATGACCCAGCAATTCTGTTACTAGGTATACTCAAAAGAACTGGAACCAGGAACTCAAACAGAATTTGCACACTGATGTTCACAGCAACATCATTCACAACTGCCAAAAGATGAAAGTAACCCAAATGAACAAAGCTTATGGGATACTATTAAGTGTACAAATACATGCATTGTTGGAGTCCCAGAAGAGACAAAGTGGCAGAAAAAAATATTCAAAGAAATAACGGCTGAAAACTTCCCTAAATTAATGAAAGACATGAATATATATCTCCAAGACACTCAGTGAACTCCAAATAGGAATAACCTAAATACACCCACACTGCAGCATATTATAATCAAACAATGAATGCCAAAGATAGAGAATCTGAAAGCCACAAAAGACAAGCGACATGTCACATACAAAGGGGCCTCAATAGGATTAAGGACTAATTTCTTTTTGGAAACCATGGAGGCAAGAAGGAAATGGGATGACCTATTTAAAGTGCTGAAAGCAAAAACTGCCAACCAAGAATTCTATATCTGACAAAACTGTCTTTTCAAAATGTGGGAGAGATTAAGACATTTCTAGATATATAAAACCTGAGGAGTTCGTCAACACTAGATTGGCCCTACAAGAGATGTTAATGAGAGTTCTGAGGTTGAAAAGAAAGGACACTAGACAACAGATTAAAGCCGCATAAAGAAATAAAGATCTGTGAGGGTAATGATATGAGTAAATATAAATGCTAGTACTACTGTATTTTTGATACGTAACTCCACTTTTTACTTCCTACAGGATCTGAAAGACAAATGCATAAAATGTAATGAGAAATCAGTGGTTTTTATACTCATAATGTACAGTCATGTACTTTGTGCAAGAGTCACCTAAAGGTGGGGGGAAGGAGGGACGTAGGAACATGGTTTGTGTATACTATTGAAGTTAAGTTGATATCAAAGCAAACAAGATTGCTATAAATTTAGGATGTTAAATTTAAGTTCCATGGTAACTATGAAGAAAGTATCAGAGAATATGCAAGCACTGAAACAGAAGTTAGAGTACAATTTTCCAGGGGTGGGGGGCAGGGGGATTGGAGAGTTAGTGCATAATGGGTGTTGGGTTTCTATTTGGGGAGACTGGAAAGTTTTAGTAAAGGAAGGTGGGAGAATACCACAATATTGTGAATGTGATTAATATCAGTGAATGGTATGCTTGGGAGTGGTTGAAATGGGAAAAGTTCATAATATATACATTCCCACAATGAAAGGAAGAAAGGAAGGAAGGGAGAGAGGGAGTGCAGGCTACTAAAGAGACAATGACAATAAAATACAATAAATGATCCTGGATAGGATCTAGCAAGGGAGGAGAAAGGGCTCAAGGGACATCATTGTAACATATGAAAAAACTGAATATTGAATGTAAACTTTATTTAAATGTTTAATTTCTTTAAGTTGGTAATTATTCTTCAGGTGGTTATATAAGTGAATATCCTTTTCTTAGGAAATGTACATGGTAGTATTAAGTGTTCAAGGAGCATAATTTATACAACCTACACTCAAGAGTTCAGAAAATGGATTGATAGACAGATAGATACATAGATAAATAGAATGACAGAGCAAATGGGGCAAAATGTTAAAATCGGTGGATCTAGGTATCTGGGAGATAGGAGTCTGCTGGGTTCAACATATGGGGCTTGTATTATTTTTGTAACTATCCTGTAATTTTGAAAGTATTTCAAACTAAAAATATTTTTTTAAAAGTTTTTTAAAAGACCATTTGCTAAAACACAAAATCCAATTTTATGCTATTGATAGGAAACACTTTAGATTTAAAGATACAAATAAGTTGAAAGTAAAAGGATGAAAATGATGTATAACCCAAGCAGCAACCATAAAAAAGCTGAAGTGACTTTACTAACATCAGACAACCTAGATTTTAAAACAAAAAATATTATCAGAGATAAAGAGAAACATTTTATGATACAAAAGGGTAAATCCCTCAGGAACATACAATTTAAACAAACAGGCACCTAACAACAAAGTCCCAAAATACATGAAGGAAAACCAAAATTAAAGGGAGAAATAGCTAATTCAATAGACTTCAATACCCTTCTTTCAATATTGGATAGAAAAGCAGAAGATCAACAAGAAAAGAGAAGAATTTAACAATATAAACACTATAAAATTGTGTTGAGAGCTGCATTCTCTGTCAATATACCAAAAACTAGTGAATTACACACTTTAAAGGAATGAACTGTATGGTTTGTGGATTATATATCATTAAAGCTATTATTTTAAAAAAGGTAATTGGCTGTTTAAAGCAAAAATAACAATGCATTGTATGGTTAATAAATGTAAGACAATAAAAACACACAGAAGTTATTTGGAATTACACTATTGTAATATTCTTACACTGTTCTATAAGTATATTATTGCTTAAAGATAAACGGTAGTCATAGGTTTTACCCTTAGGAAGACAGTTGCTGCAAAGGAGAGGCTAGGCCTCCCTATAATTGTGCCTAAGAACCTCCTCCTGAATGCCTCTTTGTTGCTCAGATGTGGCCCTCTCTCTCTACCTAAGCAAACTTGAAAGGTGAAATCACTGCCCTCCCCCCTACGTGGGATCAGACACCCAGGGGAGTGAATTTCCCTGGCAACGTGGAATATGACTCCCGGGGAGGAATGTAGACCTGGCATCCTGGGACGGAGAACATCTTCTTGACCAAAAGGGGGATGTGAAAGGAAATGAAATAAGCTTCAGTGGCAGAGAGTTTCCAAAAGGAGCCGAGAGGTCACTCTGGTGGGCACTCTTATGCACAATTTAGACAATCCTTTTTAGGTTCTAAAGAATTGGGGTAGGTGGTGGTGGATACCTGAAACTATCAAACTACAACCCAGAACCCATCAATCTCGAAGACAATTGTATAAAAATGTAGTTTATGAGGGGTGACAATGGGATTGGGAAAACCATAAGGACCACATTCCCCTTTGTCTAGTTTATGGATGGATGAGTAGAAAAATAGGGGAAGGAAACAAACAAACACAGACAAAGGTACCCAGTGTTCTTTTTCACTTCAATTGCTCTTTTTCACTTTAATTATTATTCTTGTTATTTTGTGTGTGTGCTAATGCAGGTGTCAGGGATTGATTTAGGTAATGAATGTACAACTATGTAATGGTACTGTGAACAATCGATGTACGATTTGTTTTGTATGACTGCGTGGTATGTGAATATATCTCAATAAAATGAAGATAAAAAAAGATAAATGGTAGTAACTTAGAAATGTATATTGTAATCTCTAGAACAGTATCTAAAAAATGACAGAAAGTGGTATAGTCAAAAAGTCAGTGTAAGAAATAAAATGAAATAGTGAAGAAAAGAAAAAATAATTCTCTAAAAATAGGCAGGAAGTCAATAAGAGTGAAACAAAGAACAAAAATGGGATAAATAACAATACTAATACTATAATGGGATTTGCGCCCCAACTATCAAATTTGCCTTAAATGAAAATAAAATAATCACTCCAATTACAAAGCAGATAGTATCAAACTGAATGCAAAAGCAAGTTCCAATATATGCTGTTTATAAAAAATACACTTTAAATATAAAGACACTAATAGATCAAAAGTAAATAAACAAAGATACACGATGCAAACCTACACACAGGGAAACTGGAATAGCTACTGATGAGTATCAAAGTAAACTACAGAATGAACATGGATTATAGCCAGGAATAAAGAATATTTCATAACGATAAAAGAGTAATTTCATAAAAAAGACAGAATAATCCTAAATAAGCATGTACCTAATAACAGTTGAAATACATGCAAAACCTAACAAAACTGAAAGGAGAAACACGAAAATACATTTACACGTGGAGATTTCAGCATTCTTCTCACAGTAATCAGTAGGGACATAAAAGACTTAATCCTATGGGCCAATTTGATCAACTTATAACAACACTCCACCTAACAACTACAGAAAACATATTCTTTTCAGTTGCAAACAACATCACCAAGATAAATCAAATGCTGGGCCATAAAACATATATCAATAAATAGCAAAGAACTGAAATCAAATAGAATATATTTTCTGATCACAATGATATTGAATTAAAAATCAGTAAAATAATACATATAAGAAATCCCCAAATCTTTGCAAATTAAACATAAATCTAAATAACCCAGTGAAGAAATAATTGGGTCCATGAAGAAATCATTGGGTCAATCTTTGGTCAATGAAGAAATCGCAAGCAAAAGTAGAAAATACTTTGAACTAATGATGAAAATACAACTCATTTAAATCTGTACAATGCTGTAAAAGCAACACTTAGAAGGAAATTTCTAGCTTTAAATCATTATATCTGACAGAAAGGTCCAAGCTACCATCTTATATATTTATTGCTCTGTTTGTATGTGTATGTATAATTAAACAAAGTTCAAGCAAGCAAAGTTAATCTATAATGATAGAAATCAAAGTATGAAATGGGATGGGGGGGAGTGGAATTGATTGGAAAGGAGCACAAGGGCATTTCTGGGTTAACAAAATGCCATAATTTGTTTTCAGTAATGTTTACACAGTGTTACAACTGTCAAAACCCATCAAACTGAACATTTAAAATCTATGCATTTTACTGTATGTTGATTATATATTGTATTAGTCAGGATTTGCTAGGGAAAACAGACTCATCAGGAAATACATATATATATCTAGATATATAATATAAATATTATAAGATTTTTTTAAGAAGGAATTGGGTCACGCATCCTTGGGGATGGGCAAGTCCAAGTTCCATAGGGCAGGCTGGTAAGCTGGGAACTCTGATAAAGGTTTTCAATAAATTCCCCGGGAGAAGCTGACTGGCTGAAATAGAGATAGAAATGCTACCTTCTGACTGCTATCATCACTTCTTTTAAGGCCTTCATTGTCGAAGGCAGTCTCCTCAGTTGATTGTAGATGCAATCAACGTACTAATGATTTGAATCCATGAAATATCCTCATAATAACAACTAGGCCAATGCTTCCTTGACCAAACAAGTGGATACCATAACCTGGCCAAGCTGACACATGAACTTAACCATCACATACATCAGTTGGAAAAAAAAATAAAAAAATAAAAAAAAACAGGATAGAACTTCTCTAATCCACACAATCCTAAAGTGGTAATACATAATTTTCAACCTTTCAGCACATTAGAAACAACAGTAGAATTTAACAAAAACAATCACCTTTTTCTAATTCCTTGTTACACCAAAGACTAGCAGCATCAGTATCACCTGGAAGCATTTTGAAATTTCCATCTCAGACCCACACAGATCTACTGAGTTAGAATCTGTGTTTTAACAAGATCCCCAAATGATCTATGATATATTCAAGTTTGTAAAGCTCTGACAGCCCACTTACCAGAATATTTATGTTGAAATATAGGCAGCTCTACTTTTTAAAAGCTTCACAGATGTATAACCAAGGTAAGATAATCACAATATAAGCACTGTAGCTCAAGAATGAAGAGCTGGAAGATTCTCCTTTTCCAAGACTAGCTTGCATAGCAAAATGTCCTAATATGCTCCAGCTATTCACCAACTAAATTGTTCCACTAGATGTACCATCCTTAATAATTGTTTCATTAATTAATTGTTTCCCTACTACTTGTTAGATCTTTAAGAGGATTTTAGCCACCCTGACATGCATAGTCATGTGACCTGCAAGACAAGTGTATACACACACACCACATACATACATAGATATGTACACACACATACCCCAGATCTACTTAGTTTTTATGATTTCATCTGAAGAAAGAAAAAGATCAAAGAATCCAATCCAGATCCCCAATGGGGAATTATAAAAAGACTTTAAATATCATTAGATGCCCAGACCCCAAGAAAACAGAGGGACTCATTGACAGGCTATGCCCAACCACAATTTTATCAAAGTACAAGAAAGTCCCAAAGAGTTAAAGCAATATGGTTCTATCCCTGGAGGTGCATTAGAGGGAAGAATGGTATGTCATGATGGAGGATTTCAATTTTTGTGGTTCTTTCAAAGTGACAATTTGGTAAAAGAGAAAATACCTCACATGGTAAAAAAGTAATAAGTGGTATACACTTGCAAGCCAAATTAATCAGTAATAGGTATCTGAGGACTTGAGGGCTATCACAGCCAAGAGGTTAATGCCAAATGCCTGAAGCAGAGAATGAATCACCCATGGTTTTGCATGTAAAATCTCTCTAGGAATTACTGTAATAGCAGCCAGGAGAAATTCTGAAATTTGCCTCTCTAAGCTCAGAAGCCAGGAAAATCTAGGAAAACATTCCAATGATTGAGTGTAAAAGATGGCCCAAATGGAGTAAGAGGGAATAACTGGACAAAATGAGGGGGGAAAAGGATAAACCTTAGGATCTAAAGCATAGCAAGCTAACTATGCTATGGTAATAGAGTGGGTAATATCCACCAAAGAATGTTCAAGTAAAAGTGGGATGACTCAGATTGCAAAACAATTCATCTCTAGTTATACCATATTTCAGAGAGACGCAACCTGATTGCCTACCAGTCAAGGATTTTAAACCAGTGCTTCTCTGCCTTACCTGACCATAATCTGGTGGGCTTTTACAAAAAGCACCTACACCCCCCAACCCTAATAAAATTCTTTTATGTCCAGAAATGAGGTGGTGACAATGTGACAAAGACGTGAATTTGGTCCCTGAATTCAGGCAATTCTGATACAATCTACCTCTATATGCATTCCCTTAAACGTCAAGGAAGAGAGTTTGTGAGCATTTTGGATTAAATCAAATTTAGAACTGGAGATTGAGTTTATTTTACATCGCAATACTTCCTCAAGTCAATGACTTCTTCAGGATTCAAGGCTGAGAGATCTAATGTATAGAATCCCTCAAAAAATTACATATTCTGATTTCTCTTTACAAGACATCTGAATATACTGTATTTGAAGTAACGGGGAAAAGGAGCCTGAAAATTACACCAATATTTACACTCTTCATTATTCTAGTTTGATTTATTGATGAGTGAGATTTATCTCATCTGTGTAGGGCTTTTTGGGGTTATTATTCATTTTTTAAAATCATGAAATGTTTCAAATATGTGTAAAAGTATAAAGGATAGCTGTTGGGCACCTGTGTAACTACCATCTAGCTTTCTCAAACCTATTTCTAACTTTCCTATCCATTTGGTATTTAATCCCTGAAAGTAAAATGCACAAAAGTTCAAGTCAAAATTAGGGGGGGAAATTAACCTCAAAAATTATTTCTCATTTTCAAAATCATTCTAAGTTTTAGATACTAATTTATAAAATAACCATGTATCATTTTTTACTAGCTTTCTGACATTTTCAAGGCTTTTGGTTTGATTTCCTTGCCAATACATGAAAATCAAAGCACCCCAGCAAAAACAGAATCGTTACATATGGCAAGAGATGGCCAAAAAGGCAGCAGCACCTGAAGTTGTCAGGCCTCTATTATGGCCCGCGGAAGCAGCCAGGCCCACGTGCCTAAAATGCCACAGCGGCAGTGGCTACAGAACTTCCCCAGGGCCTTGGTAGCTCAGCCTGGTTCAGGAGTGAGCCATGGGCCGGCAGCTTGGCACCATGCTCAAACCTGATAATTTACAAGATTAAAATTAATTCGGTTGCTGATGGTTCTGAACAAATACAGTCCTTACACTTGAGGGATGCCATTTGTATGCTATTTTGAAGGCAAACAACTGGAGTTCTGTCTTTGAGGATAAAGGAAATCTTTGAAAAAGTCTGTATTTTATGTTACAGAAATATCAATTTCAATTCTCTAAAGGGCCTATAAAAAGTAACAGCCATTGCTGGAATCAATTCCACCCAGTTAGCTTTAAGAGTCTCAAATGGACCCCACCACTGAGAAATCAAGATGGCAGTCCACTACAGGGAACTGAGGAAAATGGATTAATACAGGAATGCTGTGATAATATACAACCATGACAGCATCGTTTTAACATGAACTTCATGAAATGGATGGCGATGTAGGTTTCTTACACAACACAAATGGACAGTGGATTTGACTTTCTAAAGACTTTTTGTATCATTAAAATGAGCATTTTTGACATTTAGAGAAGAAAGATGGCACAGTAACAGAGATGATAAATTGTATGGTTGGAATTGTTTGCAATTTGATTGATTTGAGTATGGTCTTACAGAATGTTAGTTTTAATAAAATTTCTAACACTTAAAAGAAAACAGGGTAGTTACATTCCAGTACTTAATACCATTCAGTTTTCTATTTTATAGACCTTTTAACAAGTCTTTTACTTCTCTAGTCACATTAGAATATAACTTTTTATATTTGTGTTTATTTTTTAGTTCATCCTTCATACTGTAATATTCACAATATGCTTTACTGTCAGAGTTTTCATCTATGCTTGAACAATGGACAGATGAAAACAAAAATAAATCATACTTGCACATCAAACAGAGGTTTCTATAATGTACTATAAAAAAGTTTCATGCTAAATAACTTTACATGTATACTGCTAAACTAGGCTTTATACCTCACTGGTAATTCACTTTTCCAAGATCATATTGATCAGGAATGAATAATAATAAGAGGAGATGGTGGAAATATTAATAAACAACAACCTAAAAAAAACCCTCCTCCCATTATTTCAGTCAATTATTTTACTAGTTCTATTCTTAAGAACACCTCTCCTTTAAAGAACTGCAATTTAGGTGGAAAAGAACAATAACATATTAAATCATTCATTTGTTCAACAAACACTTATAAAGCACTTACTAAGTGCTGGGCCTAGGTACTGGTCAGGTTAAGATGCAGTCTGTAATTTGGGCAGAGAATAAAAAGTAATTGCAAAGCCCCTTTGAGGGACTAGGGAAAAATGTGGAAACATTAAACTTCCCCACCTGGGTAATTCCTGATATTTTCACAAGCATTGGGGACTACCAATTTAGAAGGCCAAGCTCTTGATTTTGGGGCTTGCCCTTATGAAGCTTATTATTCCAAAGGAAAGGCCAAGCCTACTTATAATTGTGCCTAAGAGTCACCCCCAGACAACTTCTTTAGTTGCTCACATGTGGCCTCTCTCTCTAAGCCAACTCTGCAGGTAAACTCACTGCCCTCCCTCCTACATGGGACATGACTCACAGGGATGCAACTCTCTCAGGCAACATGGAACGTAACTCCTGGGATGAGCCCGGACCCAGCATTGTGGGACTGAGAAAGCCTTCTTGACCAAAAGAGGTAAGCGAAATGAAACAAAGTTTCAGTGGCTGAGAGATCTCAAATGGAGTCGAGAGGTCATTCTGGAAGTTATTCTTATGCATTACATGATATCCCGTTTTAGTTTTAATGTATTAGAATAGTTAGAAGGAAACACCTGAAACTGTTCTGCAACCCAGTAGCCTTGAGTCTTCAAGACAACTGTATAACTAATAGCTTATACAGCGTGACCGTGTGATTGTAAAATCCTTGTGGCTCACACCCCCCTTATCCAGTTTCTGCACAGATGAGTAGAAACATGGGGACAAAAAGTAAACGAATAATGGGGGAATGGGGAGATGGGATGTTTGGGGTGTTCTTTTTTACTTTTATTGGTTTTTTTTTTGAGTAATGAAAATATTCAAAAATTGATTGTGGTGATAAATGCACAACTATATGATGATACTGTGAAAAATACACTGTACACTTCGGATGACTGTATGGTATGTGAATATATCTCAATAACACTGCATAAAAAAAAGAAAAAAAACAGAAACACAACATAAAACAAGCAAGAGGGTACAATGTATTGATATTTAGTGTGAACAGACAGTATTTATTGTAGTAAAAAGAAAATGATGTCTGTGATTTTAAGTGACTCAGGGAAAACTCAAAGGTCATTTCCAAAGTCAAAGACTCCATCCATCATACCTTCCAAAAATATACCTTGTTAATCTATGTGCCAGTCACTGTTCAAAAAGATAGAGATATAGCAGTGAACAAAATTCTGCTCTCATATAAAAACGTGTCAAGCGGTAAAAACACAAAAAAGTTACGCCCCAAAATAAGTCAGAGTAAAGAGAAAGAAGAGCAGTTTTTTATATATGATAATAATGTTCAGATTCAGGTTGAAGATACATCCAGTAAGCAAACAGTGAGTCAAGACCTTAAATTTACACTCATTTAATTGCTATCTTGAAAGGCATCACCAAATCAAACATGATTTTCACAGTCTCCATCTTTTTATATCCTCTAAGCATCTGACACTACTGACCACCTCCATTTTGAAACTCTACTGGCTTGAATAACAAATTTCCTGTCCTGGTTCTTATATTTTGCCATTGGTTTAGAATCAATACAAGTTTATGTTGATCATATCTAGCATCAATTGATATCGTACCTATCAAACCAAGGGAAACAGATTTTTTGATATGGAAATTGAACAGCATCTTGAGAAAAGACTTAATTTTGTTCTTGTATCTACAATAGTTTTTTGAAGAACACAAAACAATGTAATGACATTTGCTCAAAGCACTGTAGACTAACAACATCAAAAACTAACATCTGTACATATTTCAATTTACTTAAATTACTTTGCATTTTACTTCATTTAATCCACATAAAATAATAGCACACTTGCGATACATAATAACTCCATATTTTTTAATTCAATTTTATTGAGATATAGTCACATGCCATGCAGTCATACAAAGCATACATAGATTCAGTTGCTCACAATACCATTATATAGTTGTGCATTCATCACCAAAATTAATTTTTGAACATTTTCATTACCACACACACAAAAATAATAAGAATAAAAATTAAAGTGAAAAAGAACACTGGGTGCCTTTCCTCCTCCCCTCCCATTTTTCTACTCATCCATCCATACACTGGACAAAGGGGAGTGTGGTCCATATGGCTTTCCCAATCACACCGTCGCCCCCTCATAAGCCACATTGTTATACAATTGTCTTCAAGATTCAATGGTTCTGGGTTGTAGTTTGATAGTTTCAGGTATTTACTGCTAGCTATTCCAATTCATTAGAACCTAACAAGGGTTGTTATTTCGCTCAGCATTATGTCTTCAAGGTTCATCCATGTTGTCGTATGTTTGACATCGTTCCTTCTTACTGCCGCACAGTATTCCATCGTGTGTATATACCAAATTTTATTTATCCATTCATCTCTTGAAGGACATTTGGGTGTTTCTAACCCAAATGTGTTTCCAACCGAAATGTGGGGGTCTGAGTCTTGTGTCCAATTGGTGCTGCCTACCCTGAATGTGGGGCAGGTGTCTGAGTGGTTAGAAAGGGAGGATGGCTTTAATAATCAAATCTCTCAGGTGTTCCTGGAGATTTAAAGCTGTTGCAATAGTCTAATCTTTCAGTTCAGTTTCACCACAGTTTGTCTCTGCTGCAGACCCACAAGTCCTTGGTATTGGCGCATGGTCCCTGGGACTTGCGAGTGGGTCCCTCTTCCAAGCCGTGCTCTCCCAGGGCCTCTGCTGAGGGAAGGCTGTTGCTATGTCACAGGTGAGCGCTGTTCCCCAAGGGAATTTCTGGGCTGCAGGGCCATGTAGGAGCGTTCCCAGCCTGCTGAAAGGATGGCTGAATGAGCCGTGTTAATTTCCCCCTTTTCACACAGCTCCGCCTTCCCAGCTCCAGGACAATTAGCTGCGGGTGCGTGAAAGGCTACAGTCCATGCCAGATATTGTGGCGTGTGCGTGTGTTGCTGGAAACACTTCCTGTCACACTGGGTTGTTTGGGGAAGCTCTGAGCTATGGTGCTGGCACCGAGTAGGAGCATTCCCAGCCCACCAGGAAGATGGCTGTAAGGGAATGCCCCCCTTTTCTTGCGAAGTTATGGTGTTTAGCAAATTTTCTCAGCCACTAGACTTATTGCTTTTTCCTTCAGAGCTATCTTAGCTCTGCTCTTGCCTGGGTCAAATTACAAGTCTTTGAGGCTTTCTGTAATGGGCTTCTTAGAGTAATTGTTTTAGAAAAAGAGAAAAAGATTAAAAAAAAAAAAAAAGAAAGGAAAAAGAAAAACAAGGGCCCTCCTTGCAGATCTAATGGGCTATTGAAATGCTAAGAGACAAGAAGATTAAAGCCATTAAGGAACAATCAAGAAAGCAGAGAAACTGGCTCTTCAGACAAGGGTCCTCGCCCTTTGTATTTGCATATGTACCTGATTCTGTTTGAGCCCTGCCCTTCTCCGTTTTATGTTCACCGGAACTCCACAATGTCTCTGTTTTTATTTTGGGGTTTTTTTTTTTGCTGTTTTTGCTAGCCCTATCTCCTCTCGGCCGGGCTGACTGCTCCCAGATTCTCCGGTGTCTGGTCTCAGTCTATCTATGTTTGAAGTTTTCGATCAGTGGTCTGAGTTTTCAATCAGAGCTGCAACTGTAGTTCTTCCTCCTGGGTCCCAGCACCGACGGCCCCTCCTCCCACAGGACTGAGCCTGGCCACAAGAACTTCGCTGATCTCAGCAGTTCCACATGTTCATGCGTGTTGTACGAAGTATGTCCAAAGTCAAACTGCTCTGTGGTGTCCAGTGTACACGGTTCCTGGCTTTCTACCTACTGCCCTGGAGGAGTAACTAAAGCCCACACCTCACCACTCCGCCATCTTTCCCCGCTCTCCCCTAACAGCTCCATATAAAAACAAGATCTTAACTTTTCAGATTGACATCATTTAAAAAATTAGATTTAAATAATTAGCCATTTTTTCTTTAATTTTTTACTCCCACACATTATAGAGGAAATATATGCATACTATGGAAAATCTGGAATATGATTAAAAGTATAATGAAAAATAGAGGAAACAAATATCTGTAATCCCAATATTCAAAAATAACATTTGTTAACCTTCTGGAATACTGAAAGTTTCTTCCAGCCTATCCCTATTAGGTTTAGCAGTTTTTAATTGCTTCATACTAACTAGAATATTAATATTCTGTAACAAAGAAGCTTGCTTTTTATTAAAAAAAAAAAAAGTAAACAGGATGAGGCTATGCTCATCAAAATTACTGATATCAAATGAAATAATTTTTCCAATTTTTAAAATTAAAATTCAAATCTGGAAAAAGGCTAAACATATTTATTCAATAAACATTTACTGTAACTGTGCCTGGTGATACATGCCAGGTGATATGGTCAAATATTATATACTTTAATAAAACTGGATTCTCACCTGTTCAATCTCTTTGGTTTTTGATGCTATTGCTTTAGAGCGACTGTTTAGCTGACTGTCTTCAAATAATTCTATGCCATCTGTTGCATTTGACTCGGGTTCTTCTGGCTGGTCAATAAACAATGGTGCTGTGGATCCTGCCTTTAAAAGGAATTAGAAATCTTTAAATTGTTTTTTTTTCCCCCGAAGGATATAAAGCATTTCAAGTGGCTGTGTACAGGCAGTAACTGGCAGATTATATTTTTTAAAAGTGCTAGGCTTAACTGGTTTTAAGAAAGCACTTTCAATTTCACTATGCATAATAAGCATCTGTAAAGAAGATTAAAGAGGAAAGACTACTCCTTTATTTCGGTAAGACAAAGCCTCTAGGCTTATCGCATTCCAGAAATATATTTCACACTACATTAAGACTGTTAGGGTAGATTATAGGAAAATGGCAGAGTAGGAAGCTCTAGGAATCAGTACCTCCAACAGAACATTTAGGGAATGTCTCAAAAAACTATTTCAAATCCCTGGAATCCAGTACAGCATCCAGGGAAAAGCTGGTGGAAAAGGCTGGTAAATTACATTAAAACCAATAAAAGGCTCTCTCCACATTGACACCCATCTCCCACTCTCGCGATTTAAATGCTGGGGGATTGAAGGAAAAGTAAAGGAACAGTGTATGTATATGCTATTGAAGTCAAGCTGATATCAAACCAAATATGATTCTTACATATTTAGGATGTTAAATTTTAACTCATGGTAACTTCAAGGAAAATATATGAAAAATATGTCCAGACAGAAATGTGAAGAGACTCAATATGGTACAAAACTTAAAAAAAAATCAAATAAATATGAAAGTAGACATGAACAGAAAAACTTAGGGACAAAAGAGGTATAAGACTTACAAAGACTAAACAGGAAAATGGCAGAAGAAATTCCTGCATTATCAGTAGTGACTTTAAATGTAAATGTATTAATCTCTATACTCAATAGACAAAGATGGGCAGAATGGATAAAAAAAAGCATGATCCAAGAATATGCTGTTTACAAGAAATGCACTTTAAGTTCGAAGACGTAAGTAGGTTGAAAGTGAAAGGATGGAAAAAATATTCCATGCAAGTAGTAATCAAAAGAGAGCTGGATAGCTATAATAATATTACAGAAAAAAAACTTTAAGTCAAAAACAGTTGCAAGAGACAAAGACATCCATTACATACTGATAAAGGGGCAATTCAACAAGATCTAGCAATTATAAATATATATGTACCTAACAACTCCTTAAAACATATAAAGCAAACACTGACAGATTTGAAGGTAGAAATTGGTGTTCTACATTAATAGCAGGAGACTTTAATACACCACTCCCAACAATGTATAGAACTACATAGAAGCCCAAAAAGGAAATACAAGACTTGAACAATACACTGAACCAATTAACCCTAACAGACATATATAGAATACATCATGCCAAAAAAATAAAAGAATACACATTATTCTTCAGTGCATATGAATCATTCTCCAGGACAGACCATATCTTCAGTCATAAAACAAGTTTCAATAAATTCAAAAGTATTGAAATCATGCATTGTATCTTCTCTGACTACAATGGAAAACAACTAGAAATCAATAACAAAGGGAGAAATGGAAAATTCACAAATATATGGAAATTAAACTACATTCTCTTAAACAACCAATAGGTCATCAAAGAAGAAATCACAAGAGAAATTAGGAAATACCTTGAGGAGAATGAAAATCAAAATACAACACACAGAAACTTATGGGATGCAACAAAGGAAGTGCTGAGAGGGAAACATGTAGCTCTAAATGCTAACATTAAAAAGACGAAAGCTATCAAATTGGAGACCTAACCTCAAAACTAGAAGAACTAGAAAAAGAAGAGCAAACTAAACCTAAAGCAAGCAGAAGGAAGGAAATAGCAAAGATTACAGCAGATATAAGTGAAAGAGAAAAACAACAAAAAAGAACCAATAGAGAAAATCAACAAAACTGAAAGTCAGTTCTCTGAAAAGATCAATAAAATGGAAAAACCGTTAGTTAGACTAATGAAGGAAAAAAAAGGACATAAAAAACTAAAATCAGAAATGAAAAAAGGGACATTACTACTGACCCCACTGAAATAAAAAGGACTATAAGAGGATACTATAAACAACTGTGTGCCTACAAATTAGGCAACCTAAATGAAACAGACAACTTCATAGCAACACACAAACTGCCTACACTGACTCAAGAAGAAACAGAAGATCTCTACAAACCAATAACTAGTAACGAGACTGAATTAGTAATCAAAAATCTCCGAACATGGACATGTATTTCTGCTGTTAAGCAAAGAACTCCAAGAAGGGAGGAAGTTTAGCAACAAGGGGTACAATGTGAATGATGACAAAGCCAAGGACAAAGACAAGAAGGTTGAAGGAACAGGGACAAAAGAGGAGGGAACCCCAAAAGAGAACGAGACCCAGGAGGCTGTGGAGACCACAGAGGTGAAGGACAGTGAGGAGAAGCCAAAGAAGGATGATTAGGACACTGTGAACAAGATCAAAGAAAAGGAAGGAGACAAGGACACAACTGCAGATAAGGAAAAAACTGAAGGCAGAGGCTGAGAAAATGGAGAGAGCAGCGTAGGCCAAAAAGGAATCCCTGAAGGATACAAGGATGCCCGCTGTCACCACTATTACTCAACACTGTACTGGAAATTCTAGTCACAGGAATTAGGCAAGAAAAAGAAATAAAGCATCCAAATTGGAAAGGAAGAAGTAAAACTTTAGTTATTTGCAGGAGACATTATCCTTTATTCAGAAAATCCTGAAAAATCCACACCAAGGCTTCTAGAGTTAATAAACAAATTCAGTAAAGTGACAGGGTACAAGATCAACACCCAAAAATGAGTAGTGTTACTATACTAGTAATGAGCAATCTGAGGAGGAAATCAAGGAAAAATTCCTTTCACAATAGCAACTAAAAAATCCAACTATTTGCAACTAAAAAATCCAATATCTAGGAATAAATCTAACCAAGGAAGAATAAGGCTTGTGCAAAGAAAACTACAAAACATTGCTAAAAGAAATCAAAGACCTAAGTAAATCTGTGTTCATGGACTGGAGGACTAAATATTGTTAAGACGTCAATTCTACCCAAAGTGATTTACAGATTCAACATAATTCTAATCAAAAGTCTAACAACTTTCCTGTAGAAATGGAAATGCCAACGATCAAATTCATATGGAAGGGTTAGGGGCCCCAAAGAGCCAAAGCCATCTTGAAAAAGAAGAATGAAGTTGGAAGACTCATACTTCCCAATCTTAAAACTTACTACACAGATCTAAGGCCAACTGATGTTTGATAAGGCCCCCAAAGCACTGAACTGGGACATAAAAGTCTTTTCAACAAATGGGGCTGGGAGAGTTGGATATCCATATCTAAAAGAATGAAAGAGGACCCCTACCTCACACCGTACACAAAAATTAACTCAAAGTGGATCAAAGACCTCAATATAAAAGACAGTACCATAAAACTCCTAGAAGATAATGTAAGGAAACATCTTCAAGACCTTGTATTAGGCAGTCACTTTCTAGACCTTACACCCAAACCACAAGAAACAAAAGAAAAAATAGATAAATGGGAACTCCTCAAGCTTAGAAGTTTCTGTACCTCAAAGGAATCTGTCAAAAAGGTGAAAAGGCAGCTAATTCAATGGGAAAAAATAATTGGAAACCATGTATCTGGCAAACGACTGACATACTGCAGATATAAAGAAATCCTACAACTCAATGACAAGAGTACAGACAGCCCAATTATAAAATGGGCAAAAGATATGAAAAGACAGTTCTCTGAAGGGGAAATACAAATGGCCAAGAAACACATGAAAAAATGTTCAGCTTCACTAGCTGTTAGAGAGATGCAAACTAAGACCACAATGAGATACCATCTCACACCAATTAGAATGGCTGCCATTTAACAAACAGGAAACTACAAATGCTGGAGAGGATGTGGAGAAATTGGAACTCCAATTCATCGTTGGTGGGACTGTTACGACGGTTCAGCCACTCTGGAAATCAGTCTGGCAGTTCCTTAGGAAACCAGATATAGAGCTACCCTTTGATCCAGCAATTGCACTTCTTGGTTTATACCCTGAAGATCTGAAAGCAGTGACATGAACAGATAGCTGCACACCAATGTTCACAGCAGCATTATTCAAAATTGCCAAGAGATGGAAACAACCCAAATGTCCTTCAACAGATGAGTGGATAAATAAAATGTGGTATATACACACAATGGAATACTATGTGGCAGTAAGAAGGAACAATGTCACGAAACATATGATAACATGGATGAACCCTGAAAACATAATGCTGAGCGAAATAAGCCAGGCACAAAAAGAGAAATATTGTATGCTACCACTAATGTGAACATTGAAAAATTGTAAAATAAATGGTTTATAATGTAGATTGTAGGGGAATTAGTGATAGAGAGCAATTAAGGAAGGGGGGAATGATAACCCAATAAGAACAGATAAGCTATTATGGGTAAATTTAACGTTCCAGGAATGCCCAGGAATGACTATGGTTTGTTAATTTCTGGTCGGTATGGTAGGAACAAGTTCACAGAAACTGTTGCTATATTAGGTTATTTTCTTGGGGAAGAATAGGAACATGCTGGAAATAAAGTAGTTATTTTAGTTTTGTTGTCTTTTTCTTACTCCCTTGTTATCGTTTGTTTGAAATATTTTTTTATTATATATTTTTTCTAAAAATTTTTTTTGATATAGTTAAAATTAAAAAAAAAAAAAAAAAAAAAATGAAAAAAATATACAGAGACCCTGAGGAGCTGAGGGAGAATGCAGGAGTGTTGGCCTTCCACTTCTCTATGGTTGCTGATGTGCTCACAGACATTGGGGACTGGTGGTTTGATGGGCTGAGCCATCTACCACGGGACTTGCCCTTGGGAAGACTGTTGCTGCAAAGGAGAAGCTAGGTCTGCCTATAATTGTGCCTAAGAGTCTCCTCCTAAATGCCTCTTTGTTGCCCAGATGTGGCCCTCTCTCTCTAGCTAAGCCAACTTGGCAGGTAAAATCACTGCCCTCCCCTAACTTGGGATCTGACACCCAGGGGTGTTAATCACCTTGGCAATGTGGAAGATGACTCCCAGGGAGGAATCTAGACCCAGCATTGTGGGATGGAGAATATCCTCTTGACCAAAAGGGGGATGTGAAAGGAAATGAAATAAGTTTCAGTGGCTGAGAGATTCCAAAAAGAGCCAAGAGGTCACTCTGGTGGGCACTCCTACGCACAATATAGATAACCCTTTTTAGGTTCTAACGAATTGGAATAGCTAGCAGTAAATACCTGAAACTATCAAACTACAACCCAGAATCGGTGAATCTTGAAGACAATTGTATAACAATGTAACTTATGAGGGGGCGACAAGGTGATTGGGAAAGCCATGTGGATCACACTCCCCTTTGTCCAGTATATGGATGGATGAGGAGAAAAACGGGGGCAAAAAAAAAAAAAAAAAAAAGGCACCCAGTGTTCTTTTTTACTCTAATTGTTCTTTTTCACTTTAATTTTTATTCTTATTTTTGTGTGTGTGGTAATGAAAACGTTCAAAAATTAATTTTGGTGATGAACACACAACTACATAATGGTACTGTGAACAATTGATTGTAAACCTTGTATGACTGCATGGTATGTGAATATATCTCAATAAAATTGAATTGAAAAAAAAAACTTATTACAAAGCCACAGTAATGAAAACAGCATGGTACTGGCACAAGAGCAGACATACTAACGAACGGAATCAAACTGAGAACAGAGAAACCAACCCTCACATTTATGGCCAACTGATTTTTCACAAGGGTGCCAAGTCCACTCAACTGCAAAAGAACAGTTTCTTCAACAATGATGCTGGAAAAACTGGATCTCCATTTGCAAAATAATGAAGGTGGACCCTACCTTACGCCATATAAGAAAAATTAACTCAAAGTGGATCAAAGACCTAAATATAAGAACCAGAATTATAAAACTTCTATAAGAAAACAGAGGGAAGCATCTTCAGGACCTTGTGTTAGGCTATGGTTTCTTAGACTTTCAACACAAAACACAAGCAACAAAAGAAAAAAAATAGATAACTGGGATAGCATCAAAATTAAAAACTTTTGTGAATCAAAGAACTTTATCGTGAAAGCAAAATAACACCTTACGCAATAGGAGAAAATATTTGGAAACCACAAATCCTATTTAAGAAACAGAGAGAACAAAAAGTCTAAGGGGAAGTGAGAGATATGTATACACATAAACAAATATATGAAAGGGGAGCATGGAAAAGGGCTCAACTTTTGGAAAACACCTTGCACTTGTAGCCTATAAATGTATTTAAATCATTGAAAAGAAAGCAAACCCACAAAGCAACAATGATCATTTCTATTTTACAGTAAAATTCATTAATAAATAAATGATCTCACAAAATACACAGCTGTACTGTGGATTTACTGTACTTTTTAGAAACACTTTTAATGGAAAGAGAAAAATTTAATGAATGAAAGAAAAACATTATTTAACTATGCTCATTTGTTAATTAAAAATTTACTGACAATTAACACCAATCACTGCTTTAAGAACGGTGGATTTATCAATGAACAAAACTACAAATGTTCCTGCCTTCATGTAGCTTGCAGCAAACAGTGACTTAGAATTGCTCTTAAATAGGTCAGGGTTTCCTGGTTATTGTCGATATAATAATAGATATTTATTCATATTCTGATGTGAATCTATGCAAAATATCATGTTGTCCCTCTTTGGCATTATACAGCCCTATTTAAAAGCACAAACAATATGGTAATATGTTTTGTATTATATATTTGAATGTGGTTAAAAAGGGAAAATTTAGGCTGCATATATATTACTAGGATAAAAATAAAACAAAACAAAACAAAACAAAACAAAACAAAACCCTAGGACTGTACAACACAAAAGATGATCCCTAATGTAAACTATAGACTATAGTAAATGGTATAATTATAATAATGTTGTTTCATCAGTTGTAACAAAGGTTCCATACTAATGCAAAGTGTTAAAATAGGGAAAACTATGGGAACTCCAAGGTATGTAGGAACACTCTATTTCTGCATGATTTTTCTGTAAACCTACAAATTCTCAACTATGAATTTTTTTGTTTTTAAATTTCAAAGTCAAAATCCAGTAAATTATGCAAACTTTATTATTCATCCTCCTTTCACAGACCCCTGATGAACATATTGACGTACTAAAATCTCTAAAAAGTGTTGACATACCAAAACCAACCTATCTTTTTTAAATCTAGTATTTTCTAAACATACTGGCTAACAATCTTTTTTCCCCTCAGACCACTAAGACACCTCAGAATTACTATTCTCTTAAATACTATGGGGAATGCTCTACAAGAGCTCAAAAGATAAAAGCATAAAAAATAAAAGCAATGAACTATAGCATTCCTGAATCTTTAAGCATACCACTAAATTTATTTTCAACTTCACTGAACCTTCTATAAGCTACATGGTCTCCAAACCAAAATGCTTAAAACTATGCTGATGGGTGGGGGGGGCAAGATGGCGGCATAGAGAGGTGTGGAATTTAGTTAGTCTTCTAGAGCAACTAGTAAGTAGACCGGAACAAGGAGTAAATAATCTAGAACAACTGTTGGGGGACATCCATAACTGTTCACACATCATACACCAGTCAGGAACAGGTGGAACGGTTGAGACTGCAGCATAAAAACTGTAAGTAAAAACTGCAGCGACAGCGCCCCTCTTCCACCTATATGGCAGGCTGAGTTGCAAAACTCTGCTGTGGGAGAAAGAAGCAGTCCCTGCCGGGAGCAAAGGAATGTAGCTCAACCAAGCTCCAATTGCAGTTTTAATTTAACAAATTTGAACTATTGAATACAACCTACAAGTACACATAAGTCCTAAAAAACCAGGAATCTGTGGTTCCTCTCGGCAGGGCAAAAGGAAAAACCACACACACACACACACACACACACACCTAACACACACACACACACACACACACACACCTAACACACACACACACACACACACACACACACACACACACCCCTAAATAAAAACAGAGGCTTTTAGAGACGGCTAAGCTCGGAATACTAGAAAATGGCTGTGTCTCAAAAAAAGAGGCACAGAGAACTGGGTACAAACTCTGGTCAACCAGTGAAACTGAGAGGCTAGAGACTGGCTCTCAAAAGGGGCTTTTGCTCTTTTAGCTTTTTTTTCCCTCTCATTCTAAGCAGCGCATTAGGGAAAGCCTCAGGCATTTTCAATTATCAGCCACTGACCCAGGAAAGGGTGGAATTAAGAGAGTCAGAGAGACAAAGGATAAATTCAAGTGTAGAGGAGAATTCCCTGGGGGGTGTAACTTCCCTAAGTAAAGGGGGGTAGGACCAAGTGGCAGCCCTCCCTCAGGGAACTCAGACCCCACGGCCTGGGAAGAAAACAAACAAATAAACCAAAAACAACTTAAGCTTGGCTTCTGACACCCTCAGCCCCTGCATAGGATAGAGTCCACTGTGAATTAAAGGGACCACACCTTGTTACACTGGTAGGGCACTGCGGACCGACAAGCACCACCTGCTGAACAGGATAGGAAAAACTCCAAGTCTAGAGGAGTCAGACAACCTGCTCCTCAGGGAAATTTGATACTGATTACATTTTCCTCCTGAGACCTGGGCCCATCTGGTCTGGGAAAATCTGACTGGGGTAATAAAGGAAACCAGATGGTAGACAACTAAAGATTTTGAGTCACCTTAGGAAAAACGAAGATATGGCCCAGTCAAAGGAACAAACACTTCAAATGAGATACAGGTATTGAAACAACTAATTATTAATCAAACAAATCTCCTAAATCAATTCAAAAATAAAATCAACAAGTTGAGGGAAGATATGACAAAAGAGATGAAGGATATAAAGAAGACACTGGGCGAACGTAAGGAAGAACTCGAAAGTTTGTAAAAACAATTGGCAGAACTTATGGGAATGAAAGGCACAATACAAGAGATAAAAAACACAATGGAGACTTACACCAGCAGATTTAAAGAGGTAGAAGAAAAGATTCATGAACTGGAGGCCAGGACATCTGAACTAATACACACAGAAGAGCAGATAGGGAAAGAACGGAAAAATATGAGCAATGTCTCAGGGGACTGAATAACAACATGAAGCACATGAATTTATGTGTCATATGTGTCCCAGAAGGAGAAGAGAAGGGAAAAAGGGCAGAAGCAAAAATAGAAGAAATAATCACTGAAAATCTCCCATCTCTGATGAAAGACATAAAATTACAGATCCAAGAAAGGCAGCGTGCCCCAAATGGAACAGATCCAAACAGACTTACTTCAAGACAGTTACTAATCACATTGTCAAATGTCAAAGACAAAGAAAGAATCCTGAAAGCAGCAAGAGAAAAGCGATCCATCACATACAAGGGAAGCACGATAAGACTGTGCATATTTCTCAGTAGAAACTATGGAGACAAGAAGGCAGTGGTATGATATATGTAAGATACTGAAAGAGAAAAACCACCAACCAAGAATCCTATGTTCCAGTTTGCTAATGCTGCCAGCATGCAAAACACCAAAAATGGACTGGCTTTTATAAAAGGGGGTTTATTTGGTTACACAGTTACAGTCTTAAGTGTCCAAGGTTAAGCATCAACAATTGGCTATCTTCACTGGAGGATGGCCAATGGCGTCTGGAAAACCTTTGTTAGCTGGGAAGGCACGTGGCCGGCATCTGCTCCAAGTTCCGATTTCAAAATGGCTTTCTCCCAGGATGTTCCTGTCTAGGCTTCAGCTCCTCAAAAATGCCACTCTTAGTTGCTCTTAGGGCATCTGTCCTCTCTTAGCTTCTCTGGAGCAAAAGTCTGCTTTCAAAGGCTGTTTCCAAAATGTTTCTGTAAGCTGAAGCTCCTCCCTCAGTTCCAGTGCATTCCTCAAAGTGTCCCTCTTGGCTGTGGCAAGCTTGCTCCTTCTGTCTGAGCTTATATAGCACTCCAGTAATTTAATTCAGACCCATCCTGAATGGGTGGGGCAACACCTCCATGGAAATTATCCAACCAAAGGTCTTGTCCACAGTTGACTGAATCACATCTTCATGGAAACGCCCAAAGGATTCCAAAATCTAATCAACCCTAATATGTCTGCCCACACAAGATTACATCAAAGATAATGGTGTTTTGGGAGACATAATGCATTCAAACCAGCACATCCTATAACTAGCAAAGCTGCCCTTCAAAAATGAGGGAGAGTTTAAAATATTCTCATATAGACAAACATTGAGAGAGACTGTAAACAAGATACCTGCTCTACAGAAAATACTAAAGGGAGCACTACAGACAGATGGGAAAAGACAGGAGAGAGAGGTTTCGAGCACAACACTGAGTGACCATAACACAATAATGTAAGTATACTGAACAAAGACAACTGTGAGTAAGGTTGAAGAAGGAAGGTTAAGGGCAGGTAGGACAATAAGGGGAAGGACAGAGGATGAAGACTGGACTGTATAACTTAGTGAAACCTAGAGTGGTCAATGATTGTGATTAAATATACAAATGTTTTTACATGAGGAAGAACAAATGAATGTCAACTTTGCAAGGTGTTAAAAATGGGTTGGTATAGGAGAAAAAAATACAACCAATGCAAACTAGAGTTTATAGTTAATGGTAACATTATAATATGCTTCCACTAACTGTAACAAAGGCAATATACCAAAGCTAAATGTTCATAAGAGCAGGATGTAAGGGAGGGGTATGGGGATTTCTGGTGTGGTTGTCTGACTTTTTTATTGTATTTTGTTTTTCTTTTGTTGCTTTTTAGTAGTCACTTTTTTTTCTTTCTTTTTCTTTTTTCTTTTGACTTTTTTTTGCCTCTTCCTTTTTCTTTGTGGAATAGAAATGTCCTTATATAGATAGTGGTGGTGAATGCATAACTATGTGATTATACAGGGAACCATTGATTGTTTACCTAGGATGGGATGTATGGTGTGTAAATAAAACTGCCTAAAAAACAAACAGAGGGATACAAATGATGGAGAAAATGTAGAGACAGGGATGTACCTAATCACCGTTGGTGGGGAAATGGAATGGTGCAGCCCCTCTGGAGGGCAGTGTGGTGGTTCCACAGGAACCGTATGGGGTTGCCATATGGTCCTGCAACTTGGTTACTGGATATATATTTGGAAGATCTGAAAAGAGGGACATGAAGGGATATTTGCACAGTGGGGTTTATGGCATCAGTATTCACAATTTGCAGTGGATGGAGGTGACCTAAGGGGATATCAACTGATTAATGGAATGGCAATCTGTGAATGGAATATTGAACTGCTACAAGAAGGAGTGAAGCTGTGAGGTGAATGGACATTGAGGACAGAATGTTAAGTGAAATAAACCAGAAATGAAAAGAAAAGTATTATAATGCCTTACTAATATGGACTAACTATAATGTGCAAACTCTGAGAATTGAGTCTGAAAGCATCAGTTATCAGGGGAAGGCTTATTGTAAAGGTTCCTAGATTGTAAGCTCTTACAGCAGTTGTATCTATTCCTGAGCTGTAATGGCTATTTCTAAACTCTGAGATGCTGAGCTTTTTGTGTATAACCTGGTTGGTCCCTGGAACTTTGGGTATCTGTATGACACCTGAGACTCAGAGCCAGAGACCAGCAGCTATGAATGTCAGCATTACCCCATATAGCAAAAGTTACAGAGTCTGAAAAAAGGAGATCAGACTTCAGTTAGGGATATGAACGAAAAGGACTTGGTTAACGACTAAGGTAAATCAGACTGAAGGGTAAAGGATGATTTTGACAGTGTTTTTGAAGCTTCAGCTTCTGGGTGGGACCAAAGGAAGAGATGTTTATTAGGTGCAAGATCTTTACTTTTTGTAACACATTATATAATTTGACTTGTATGGTCAGTTTATTCGAACAACATAATTACATGGAGCATTGACTGGGGAGTGAGGTCTGGCTGGTTTGTGCAGTTTAGTGTGAAGCACCAGTACATCCCAGAACAATTCTGGCCAAGAACGAAGTTGTATTTGCAAAGCCCCCTTGAAGTACTGTGGGAAAATGTGGAAATATTAAATTTCCCCACCTGGGGAATTAATGATATTCTCACAAGCACTGGGGGCTACCAAATTAGAAGGCCGAGCTCTCTATCTTGGGGCTTGCCTTTATGAAGTCTGTTACTACAAGCGAGAGGCTAAGCCTACTTAAAATGGTGCCTAAAAGTCATCCCCAGAGAACCTCTTTTGTTGCTCAGATGTGGCCTCTCTAAGCCCAGTCAGCAGGTAAATTCACTGTCCTCCTCCCTACATGGGACATGACTCTCAGAGGTGTGGAATTCCCTAGCAATGTGGGACATGACTTGCAGTGATAAGCTTGCCCCTGGCATTGTGGGATTGAAAAAGCCTTCCTGGACCAAAAGGGGGAAGCAAAATGAAACAAAATAAAGTTTCAGTGGCTGAGAGATCTCAAATGGAGTCAAGAGGTCATTCTGGAGGTTATTTTTATGCATCATATAGATATCCCTTTTTAGTTTTTAGTGTATTGGAATAGCTAGAAGAAAATACCTGAAACTATTGAACTGCAACCCAGTAGCCTTGATTCTTGAAGACAACTATATAACTATATAGCTTATACTGTGTGACTGTGTGATTATGAAAACTTTGTGGTTCCCACTCCCTTTATACAGTGTATGGACAGGTGAATAGAAAAATGAGGACAGAAAGTAAATGAATAATAGGGAGGGACAGGGGGTGGGATGTTTTGGGTTTTCTTTTCCACTTTAACTATTATTCTTATTCTTTTGGTGTATGCTAATGAAAATGTCCAAAAACTGAATGTGGTGATGAATGCACAACCATATAATGGTGCTGTGAACAAATGGTTGTACACCAAGGGTGACTGTATGGTATGTGAATATATCTCAATAAAATTGAATTAAAAAAAAAAAACTACATTTATGGCAGCAAGAGAAGATAAATTGGAAACCTTAGCATTTGACCTATCTCTACTCATAAAAGTTAATCTATACAATGTTTCTGAAGTACAAGGAACATTACTTAGGTAGTATAAAAAAGAAAAGGCCACAAGTAGATTTAAACACACACACAAACAAGCAAGCAATAGTACTATGTCAAACTGTTTCCTGGCATCAAAGAAAGAACTCTTTAGCTTCCAGATTATTCTTTCAAAGCTGATATGAGTTTATCTGACCAAGAACAAAATTGTATTTCTCAAAAAGCATGAACCACTGAAATGAGTAACTATTTAACAACTGCCCAAGAATAAATGGTACTATCTGAGCAAAATGTCAATAAGATACGGTGGGGTTAAGTTTAAGAAAAAAAAAAGAAAATGGGGTATCATAAAAATTTCCCTACTAATTCATTTTCCATATGAAAATGTGTCATTCTAACTTGAAAAGCATTTTTTAAAATGCTATGAAACTGATTCTGCTGCTCAACATTAATAGTTACTGCCAGGAAAGGTACCAAACATATGAAAGCAATCTCAGTCATACTCTCATTCACCTTGCCTTTGGTCCAACAAAAGATTGTGTCTAACCTATCACCTCACTTATAGATTTTAGAGTTATTTACTTTTCATTAATTCAAAATCTAGCAAATTCCAGGCAAATTTTAGAGAAAAAAGACTAAACAAAAGTCTTTCTAGACCCAATGTCACTGATAGAATATTCTGAGTCAATATTCATTCAGACAATGAAAGAGCATAATTAGAATATTTAAAATTGGGGAATAATAGTGAGATTTTATAAAAAGTGTACAAGCATAAAAATGATAAGTGTGAAAGCTTTGCCAATTGAAGCAACTAAGAAATTAATCTTTTTGGAAGTTCTGGTTGTAAGTATTGTGAGAAAAATTATCCATCCTCTGAAATGTCAGTTTTGAAGCACACATGTCTACGATTAATATAAAAGCCATTATTCTAAATCATTAAAGAAAATAACCAAAATGTATTACTGTATTGTTTGTGCTTTTAAATCGGTCTGGGAAAGTGCCAAATAGGGGCAGCTTGATATTTTTGATATATTTACTCAAGAATACGCATAAATATCTATTAGTTTGGGGCAGAGTATAAAAATGTATTTGCAGGGCCCCCCTGAGGAACTGGGGAAACACGCAGAAATATTAAACTTCCCCACTTGGGTTATTACTGATATTCTCACAAACACTGAGGACGAACAATTTAGTAGGCCAAGCTCTCAATCTTGGGGCTTGCCTTTATGAAGCTTGTTACTACAAAGGAGAGGCTAAGCTTACTTTTAATTGTCCCTAAAAGCCTCCCCCAGAGAACCCCTTTGCTGCTCAGATGTGGCCTCTCTCTCTAAGCCCACTCGGCAGGTAAACTCACTGCCCTCCCCCCTACATGGAAGATGACTCCCAGGGGTGTAAATATCCCTGCCAATGCGGGACATGGTTCCCAGGGATGAGCCTGGACCTGGCATTGTGGGATTGAGAAAATCTTCTTGACCAAATGGGGGAAAAGAAATGAAACAAAATAAAGTTTCAGTGGCTGAGAGATCTCAAATGGAGTTGAGAGGTCATTCTGGAGGTTATTCTTATGCATTATATAGATATTCCTTTTTAGTTTTTAGTGTATTAGAATAGCTAGAAGGAAATACCTGAAACTGTAAAACTGCAACCCAGTAGCCTTGATTCTTGAAGACGATTGTATAACTATGTTGCTTACAGGGTGTGACTGTGTGATTGTGAAAATCTTGTGGCTCACATTCCATTTATTCAGTTTATGGACAGATGAGTAGAAAAATGGGGACAAAAATTAAAAGAAAAATAGGGTGGGATGGGGGGATGGAATGTCTTAGGTATTCTTTTTTTTTTTTTTTAATTTTTTTTGGAGTAATGAAAATGTTCAAAAATTGACTGTGGTGATGAATGCACAACTATATGATGGTACTGTGAACAACTAATTGCATACTGTGGATTACTGTATGGTATATGAATATATCTCAATAAAACTGAATTTTAAAAAATATCTATTACTATATCTACAATAACAAGGAAACCTTGACATACTTAAGAACAATCAGTACCTAAATGACAGAACAGTTTTTTTTAAATGAAAGCCTTTATTTGCATAAGCACTGAGAGGGTTTGCATTTTCTCTGAAGAGTGTCTATTACACACTATCAAAGGACCTTTGCATAGTGGATGAAGATGTAGGTAGGTTTTTACATGAATTCCAGTGCTTCATCTTTTTATCAAAGAAGTTTATATAAAGTCAACCAAAAATATACTGAAAAGCCAGAATTCTACTTCAAACATAAATAATTTGTCATGGTACACAGATTTTTATATTCTCTGCCTACACCATCAACATAATTCATCTAGTATCAACTCCTGAACGTAAAAGCTTATTTTGGCCCATGAAACGTCTATTTTTCTCTAGCAGAGATGTTATAGGTCATAAAGACACTTTAAAATTCATTTTCAAATGGTTTAATACAAACATTTTATAAACAGTTCTTTATGGCCCCAGAGAAACTCTCGTTTTTTGTCACTCAAGAGTCATCAAAAGTCAAAAGTAGCCCAAACCTTGCAGAATTCCACTTCTTGGGTTATTTATGAGATAATTTGCATAAAGTGTAAGACGCAATATAAATATAGCCCAAGAGCCAAGATGTAATTAGATTTTTGTTCTGAATTCACTGGTTTATAACTAATAGCTTAGTATTATTTACTGAGATATTTTAATAGCAAAACCTATTACAAAGGATATAAATAATGTATTTCCCTTAAACTCCATATTTATGCTATTCCTATACTCCTAAACTACTAGAGACATTCAAACACAGTATGAGTACTTAATTCAGAATCAATCATAATCAGACTATTACTCTATATAGTAAATTTTAATTATTCAAGAGGACATTTTCCCCAAATATAACACTTAAAAGTACTAAAACAGACCAAATATTTTACCCCAAATAATTTAAAATCCAGACAAAAATTTCAGGTATGAAACATAAAAGAGAAATTTACCATACCTCATATTCAGAAATTTCAGGTAAGTTGCTATCATCTGCCTTCTCTAGCTTTTCAGCAGCCCACTTGCTTGCAGCCTCAGCAAGTTCCTTTTCAGTTAGCCTACTGGGCTTGTCCAAAACCTAATAAAAACAAAAGATCATTTATGTTACAATTTGCAAGGGCTTTTAAACTTCAAATACATTAAGAGGTACATCCCCACTTAAAATCATAGAAGTCTTCAAATTTTTATGGAGAACAGATAAATTATTTGTTTTTTAAAAAATATTCAATATAGAATTCCTTTAAGCAGCAATTCCTTTGGGACATGTAGACTAGATCTGACTCAATTTGTTTACATAAAACTTCAGAAATTTGTTTATGGAACAAGACAAAAAAGATACTGACAATTAACTCATAACTAATTGTATTTAGAATACAAAGGCATCACTGATTTCAACTTTTTATCTTTAATTATATATAGTGAAATGATTAATGCCAAAAGCTCATCAAGGTAAATTCCTAGGTAATGCAACAGAAAAGTTCAGATATGCTATTTATATAATTTGTAAATTTTGAAATGCAAATTTCATTTTTTGTTACATCACTACTACTACTACTACTACTACTACTACTACTACTACTACTACTACTACCACCACCACCACCACCACCACCACTACTACAACTACTTCCCTTAACTTCCTTAAACACTAAACAAAGTACAGGCTTTGGAGTTACAGAGAGACCCAGGTTTGAATTGTAGATTCAACACTTACTAGCTAGATGATTTTATATTTATAACTAGTGACACTCTGTACCCTGGTTTCCTCATTTACAAAATGGGGATTAACAATATTCACTTAATAAAGTAGTTACAAGAACTGAAAGAGGTAATAGGACTTAGACTATCTAGTATAATGCTTAGTACTCTAAATTTTTTCTTTCCCATCTTTATCCATACAAATCTATTATACTAAAACATATTTGATGAAGACCAACCAGTTCGTGGGGTCAATATAAAAATGAAGGAAATAAAATGTGTTTTCTGGATCACATAAGATTCCCACAATAATGTTTAAAAACCTGTGTCACAGAATAAGGTGTAAAAATTGTAAAGCACAGATCAGAAAAATTCTTTCCTTACAGCCCTTATGGTAACTGATTTCATTCTATTTCATTAGCATACATGTTCATCAACTAGGTCCTGCCACCCCTAATTGTGTCTCTATCTCTTACTTCTCTGAAGTCACATCATTGATTCCAAACGTACCTCCTGTGACAGTAAAAATCCCCATCATACGGCCCATTACCACTTATAAAGTGCTTTTATATGCAAATGAAAACAGTATTTTAATTAAATGGAATTCCATGAAGGTGGCTAGGGTAGGCTTTATTATCCTAATTTACAGACCAAGAAAATGAACGTCTCCAAAGATATTCATTTAATGATGTCTCCAAAGTCACTAGTAAATGCTGAACTGGGACTTAAAACTAGGTGTTCTGGATAAAAAGGGTCCTTCCTCTCCTTCTACAGCTTATTTAATTCACCAGACTACTAGCCATTCATATTTACTAGAAGATAATAGTGATATATCTACAGAGTGTATCTATAGTTATTGAGAGGGCCTAAAGATTCTGCCCCAAAGCCCTGCCATCTATGAGGTTAAAAAACTAATAAAATTTTATATATATATAAAAAGAAGAAAGCACGCACACACACAAAAATATCCAAGAAGAAAATGCATATCTCATGTGGGTTTTTGGTATCTGTTTGGAAGAGAATGTTAGAGAGCAAAACAAAACAAACATAAATTATCTCTAGCAAAGAGGAAAGAAAAAACCTTCTATGACAGAGTCATCTTCTATTTGTCATTAAATTCTGTACACTTAAAAAACTATCATTTGAAACTACCCTCTAAACAGCAGGAAATAAATTCTGAAAAATTATTCCTATGAGGGAAGTCATAATGTCTAGTGTCTAGAAGAGAAAGTCCTCCACCAAATCAGGAAATCTAGGTAATACATCCCCAAAAACTACCATGTGATCCTACCATGTGACACAGGGGGCTTCAATTTCCCAAAATGTAAAATGATTCTAAATCTACAATTCTGATTCTATTTTAAGACTCTATGGTCTGAGTTACAAAAATGTAAACATACATGTGAAACTATGAGACAAAAATATCTAAAATCCATTATGATTGTTTCACGCTATTATTAACATGCAGCACAAAGTCCTTTGTTGTAATTTGTATTTACATTGCATTATATTTCAAAGGAAATGAATATTTTATACATGCTAATTTAAATTTTCATAGTGATTTGGTTGGGCTGGAATTATTTACTCTTCCTACAGGTACTATCTGACGAGAAAAAATAGCCAGTCTTGCAGGTGGGTAAAATTCCCTTGATATAAGAAAAAAACAAAAAAATCCAATAAACCTTTGCTATTCAAAACCCAGGACTCTAGAACTCTCAGACTTCTGAGAAAGCTCCAAAGTTACCCACTGTCATAAAGAAAGCTTTGAGGCAAAGAAGCAACTCTCCCTAAACACCGAGCACAGTCTGGTAGGCAATGTATACTCTTGCTGAAAAACTAAAAAACATACAAGAGACAAGAACAAAAATAAAAAGTGAAGAAGAGAATAGAAGTAATAACAGTTATAGCAAAGAGAAAAGGTATGAGATTAGTGAAGAGAACCTCTAAAAGGAAAGAACAGATGGAAACAGCAGAAACCCTCACCTCAATTTTTAAATGTCTGAGGATTAAAAGCATGGGTCATCTTTTCAGTGTGTTTGGGGACGCTGAGAAGGTAGGAATGAGAACTATATATATAGTGAAAAGAGGTGCTATGTCCTTGAGAAGATTACTTAATGTCTGAGCCTATATTTACGCTTCTGTAAAACAGAGACATATCTACTTATACCATACGATTTCTGAATGAATTAAAAAGAGAAGAAAATACATAATATAGTATTTACTACCCAGTAGTTATACAATAAATGTTAGGTCTCTGCCTATGCCCTCACTTCCCAAAATAAAACCACAGTCTATCAACTATGCCCATCTGAATATTCATTCCCACCTGGTAGTGGTAAAGATGAGCAAGGGGCACAGTAAGTACTAATTTTAACATGACCTGTGGAAAATTTTCTGTAAGTAAACTGTTCATTTATGCTGATTCCTACTTTCAGGTTGTGGCTACTTAAAATTCAAGTTTTAAATGCAGCAAATTATTCCCATTAGGTATGACAGTAATGAATAAAAACACGTCTACTAGACAGTTAATTTATTCACTTTGTAATTCCTCTTTAAACTGATTTTAGAAGTACAACAACCTTTGATGAAGCAACTGCTGAAGAACTTGAGGGTGAAGTGTCTCTTGAAGTTTTCAAAGACTGGACAGGTCTCTCTTTACCTATACAAGAAAATATAAAATGTTATTTTCTAGCTCATTTGGTTTTTAATTAGAGCACTTTTTGTAAACGAATTAATGAGGGGGTCATACATTTATTTTAGTACCAAAATTTTCATTACACATCATTATATTAAACCTTTTAATATTTAAAACTACCTATCTCTCTCAGGTTATGGGAACCACCAAAACTTTGAAATAACTCAAAACCAAAGGACATCATACGGAATCACAGAGAAGGCCCCAAGAAAGGTTAAAAAAACAGACTGTAAAATCATGAATTTTTCTTTTTCCAAATGTTAATTAAAAAGCCAAATTTTAATATAGTACAATAAATATCCAAGGATAATTGTTATTCAGATACCGCCCAACAGAACCAGCTAATTAAGAGGTAACTTCAAGGAGAGAGGCATGTAGGAAATTAAGCAGGTACTCCTGAAAGCTTAAAAATTAAAAAATAAAAACTAGAAAGTCATAATTCAAATACTAATCCAGTGCCTGGTACTAAATGAGTACCCGAATATTTGTTAAATGAATTAAAATAAATCTGTGTAAGATAAAGTTACTGACCTTTATCTTTAGTCACTTCAGATACTCACATGCTATACATATACCATTACTTATAGAAATATACTTAAGGCAGGAAATATATTTAAACTCTATTACTTTAGCAGGATCAACAACAGCAATTAAATAGGTTTACTTAAATATAATCTTAAAAAATTAATTAACAGGGCACTGTTACTGACAGAAAAACATTTCATTAAATGATCTATATGTATCAAATACAAATCCTCTGCTCATAATTGCTAGAACTGACAAAATTAATGACATGGAGAGGAAGAAAAAATGGCATCAGGTTAGGAGTCACACAGAAGCTAGTCAAGACTAGACAGTGAGTTAAGGCCAGGGAAGCAGCCAAGAGCAAAAGCAGAAACCAAAAGACCTTGATACTGAGGCAAAGCCTGCTTCACTCAAAAAAGCCTCTCAAGTTCTTCCTGCTATAGTCCAGTAACAGCTAAGTAAGGGCCTGGAGGCTCAAAGGTCTAATCACTTAGGGCAGTAGCAAATAACACCTCTTTCCAATCTCCTGTAGACCACTAAAAGATTTCTTCAGACCAGTGGTTCTCAAAGGTGGCAATTTTGCCACCTCCACCTTCCCCACCACCATCCGTGGACACTGGGCAATGTATGGAGATATTTTTGATTGCCACAACTGGGAGAGCACCACTGGCATATAGTAAGTAGAGACCAGGGTTGCTGCTAAACATCCTTCAATGCACAAGACAACACATATACCCCTCCCAGCCCCCACCAACAAAGAATTATCCAGCCTCAAATGTAAATAATGACAAGGTTGAGAACCCCTGTTCTAGGCTGAGTATTCCAGATTTGAAGAACCAAGTCTTAAAAAAGACATAACCCTATCTTTTAATTTATAGTACGATAAGGGGCTTTCACATTAAGCAAGTTTAAAAGTTCTTGCATATCTTAAAAAAATCAAAAGAAAAATTATACAAATCACCATTACATCCCCAAATAACCAAGGGTATAGTCATTTCCTACTGTATTTCTATTGCACTTGGAAAATTCTACATCATACTGTGACCAGAATCTATCCCACTATACCAAATGCTCCTTCCTGGAGGAACAAGTATTATAGCTTATTCATTTCTTCATATCCAAGGTCTACCTGGCTTCTTGTCCTTGAAGACAAGCATAGGCACTCAAAAATTAGGTGAAAAACTAAATTTTATTTTTCAACCCTTTAGATAAATAATCACTTGAAAGAAAATGAGATGAACCAAACAGCACAGCACACTATGCTAATTAAAGGTCTAACTGCAAAGTCAATTCCAGCAAACATCAGCTAGGCACAAGGAAAAAAACCTCTCACAAGCAATTACTTAGCATTTCCTTTATAAACAAGAAATCAGCACCGCAGGTATGCAAAGCATGGTCTCCAAAAAGTCTTAGGACCTTTTCTAATTTTAGCTGCTTATGAGCTAATTTAAGCAGATTTCAACTACTTCAGTATGCAGAAGCAAAGGAACATTGAGGGATGGAGCAGGAGGTTTACCATATATCCACATATATTCATATATACCTATTGCATGGGGGTGGGGGAGGGACAGGCGAGAAGCAAAGGACAAAGAAAAAGGATGATATGGATGGCAGGAAAAGAGCATAAAGAAAAAGTTAATTGAATCCCCTGATCCTACCATTGTTAAGTTCTATCTGCCTATAGCTTATCTGACTATTCTACAGATATCAAGCCATTCCTGGCAATGTGGCAATCACTGGCCAGGAATGGATTACCCAAGCAACCAACCCATACCTCCTCCCCAAATCTTACTAGCTGGGTCTACTGCTGTTCAACTCTGATTCTGAGAGTACATCGATGGAGCAGTTACAAACCTTCCCCATTCCCATAACGTCTATCAATCCAAGCCCCACACCCTTTCACAATCCCAAATCAGAATCTAGCTCAAAACTCACCTCTTGCTGGCTTTCCTTCATTCTGCCGTTTGTAGGACGCACCAGCACGCACGGATTCTAGGGAAAGTGGGCAGGGGGGAGTTAACACCAGCACCTCTGTGCCCAGGAGGAACAAGAGAAGAACCCAGAAGTAGGAATGATGGGAACAAAAGCGACTTCTGAGCATTTGCTGGTGGCCCTAAATTTTTTCGTACCCCACCTTCAAGTTGGGCTGCCTAAGCAACCTCCACCGAAGAGGAATAAGTGAAAGGACATGAGAAAGTCTCTGTTTAAGGAGATGCTAAATGGATCCAACAGCAATGGAAGTGTTAAGATGAGGCTAGCCCAGGATAGCATGGGCAGAAAGGAATGAGGAAAAGAATGTAGTAAGATAAGACACTAAGAGCTGAAGACAAGGCTCAAGTCTTATTCATGTTGGTAAGCACCTCCAAAAGTCTACTCCTCCAAAAAGTCAACATTCAAAGAAGTGGTAAAGGATGACACAAAAAGTAAGTGAAAGATGAATCGCCATTAGAAATTTTAAAAAATAACATGAGGAAGGTTTCATGGTATATCAATTTCCTGGGCTTGTAACAGCTAACTGCAAGTAGTCATTTGCTCTCAACAGGTCGATTATTACTAAATCTTGCTAACTCATTCCATGCAAACTAGCTCATTTATGAATTTTCTTTATAAACAAATCCACAGCTACTATCTTGGTTATCCCATACTTAGAATCTTGTGAATATTTTGTTTAGCCTCCTAAATGCAAACTCTTAATGATGCCAATGGAATCAGCTTTCTAAACAGCCTAAATATACTAGAGTAAGGGCTTCGAAATATCTTCCCAATAAGATGCAAGCTCCTTAATGTTTATTTCAAGTCCTTCTATTATAGATCCCAAATTGACAATTAAAAGTTTTTTTGCCAGGAAATAACATAGATTTTCTGAATTGCTTTGGCATTGCCAGCAACTTGGACTGAAATGAGTTTCAAGAAATACCATGCAAATATTGCCATACTACTTTGACAAGAATGTTAAGGATGCAGGATCCTTCTCTAATTGTTCACTGGTCTCTTTGGCATCAGCAAAGTTTTTGTTACTCCGGAGCAGCTGATTTTTATCTAAGGAACACTGTGAACCCTGTGATTGTGTCTTTCCTTTTTGCTTTGGCCAAATCCTTAGTAGCATCTATTCAGAGTCTTGTTATAGTCATTTATTTCATGCACCACTAACTTAATTCTTAGTTTTATTTTCCTTTTACATAAAATTCCTCAGCTATTTATATAATCCTGTTTTATTATTTTTTAAGCTACCTAAAAGTAGATCTCTAGAGATCAGTCAAGAAATGAGAATAGTAATATTTTACAGGGGTGCACTGGAGCCAGAGGCCGACTCATACAGCTAGTGAGAGTGCACTCCATGCATCTCTTCCAAACTGTGTTCAGTGACTCTGGATTGACAGCTTGCAATTGGTCATGGTGTTAGTATTCACTCATAGGTTTCAGGACTTTTTCCCCCTAAAGGGTCAGTCCAGAGATACTGGAGGAATTATCACATTTAAGTACAGATTCCCATCTTTGGTGCTTTAAACAGTCTTGGACTAATTAATAATGTCCTAACAGACCACCAAAACCACCCAGCTGAGTTTAGCTCAAATTGCAGAATCATGAACAAAGACGTGGTTGCTTTAATTCACTAAGTTTGGGGTTTTTGTTTTTTGTTTTTAACACAACAAAAGATAAGGAAACAACCCCATTGTTCTTAAACAGTTTCCAATGATCTGTTCATATTAATATTCAAGTTCTCATTCTTCTTGTCCTCTACTACAGCATTTTAATGATTTATAAGCAAACTTTTCTTAACATTCTACCATTTGGTTTCAGGCCTTTGTACTTCTGTGTTTGCCTTCCTACATCTTCCTAACTACATCTTTCTTCTTTTTTGGTTCTTGTTCCCTAAACGTGTTTCTCCTTACCTCAATCCTTTTTGCTCTGTTCTTCTTACCTGGCTCTAACCAACTCTTATAAATATAAATGTCTCTCAAATTTACCTCTTTCACTTTCTCTTCTATATTTCTAGCCGACAGGATTCTACTCTTAGATATTCAGCCATCACTTCAAATTTGTCTCCCATATGATCTTAGTAAGTAAACACTAACTACTCACTTGAGAGCAAGTTAAAAAGGCTCAATACTTTTCTGTCCTTGCTGTGACTCTAAAGAAACTGAGTTCCAAATTAGGATGGAGGAAAGAAACCAGGAAAGAAAAATTCTGAAGGTGACAATGTCGAAATCAAAAGCCAGGTAATATATGGTGAGTGAAAGAATAAAAGGAGAGGAAGAAAATAAAGAGGAAACAAATAATGGTTGCATATACCACGTATAAAGTTCTTCCTACTTAGGGGAAATCGAAGTTGGAGAAGCAGCTCATGAGTTTCACAATATTTGGTGAGCCCCCTGAATAAAATAACTGAATGTAAATCTGATATGATCTTTCAAAATTACACTTCTTACTGAAGTGTCTTCCTTCTGAAGGCAATGGTGAACCCAACTAGATTCATCCAACCCTACCAAGAGCTACTCACTATTGATAACCCAGGTAGGAAGAAAGGACACTGCCAGGAAAAAACAAAACAAAACAGAACTCATCACTAAAGATGATAAAGTTAGAGACCACGTCTTGCACAATGTTGAATTCTCATTACAGTACCTGACATAGAGGAATAAAACATGTTTCAGTCCCGTCAAAAAACAAGCTTCATAGCACAGGTGTGTCAAAAGAGACATTCATGTCTTCTTTGACGGTTGAGGCTTTGAAAGAGAAGATATGAACAAATGAAGGGCTGTCTCCATAGACACTAAGGAAATGGTTTTTGCATTTTTGTGGATCATGGCTGAAAATAAGGAAACTCTGGGCTCTTGGTTAGGAAGAATTTGATTTCCCAGAGGTTTACTGGTTGATTCAAGAAGGTATAAATCAGAAAATGGAGGAGAAACAAAAAAAAAATGCTCCTGTGTTAAAGACATCAAAATATGACGGGGGGTGGGGGAGATAAAAACAAAACAGGGATAAGGGTAGAGAGCTTTGCTTCACCTCTGCTTCCCTAAAATAATCATCTTTAGGAGGTCAGAGATATACCATGTAAAGGCCTATTGACTCAATACTTTGAAGCACACTTCTGAATAGAACACTTTCCTAATGCATCAACTCAAAACACATGGGCTCACTTTTTAAAACATAAAACACTACACCATCTGCACACATTGTGAATGTATGCTACTGACTATGTGCTAGAACAGGGATGACATGAATGCCATCACTCTACCTCCTACATACATGGAAACATCATTAATCTATTATCATTCAGATGCCAGAAAAGCTATAGCTGTACTCCTGGGATTCACCCAAGGAATTCATAGCCAAAGCTCTCTTGTGAATAAACAGCAGAAGCTTAAACAAAAAGAAAAGATTATAGAATCTAATTCAACAGCACATTAATAGCCTGGATCAATTAACTGCCCAAACCCTTCCAGGAAAATATACTTCCTAAATTATAGTTCAGGGACTCCACATGATACATAGCTCATTTTAACATTTCTTCTCCACTTGCATCCTTCTACCAACTTCTATTCATCCTTCAGATATCACTGTCAATGTTTATTTTTATGTAATTGTTTGTAATTAGATTGTAAAAGATTATAAACTAGATTATAACTCACTAGATCATAAACTCAGAGGGCAGAAACTGGATCTGTCTTACTTGAGAAACCATTTTTGTTCAATATATATTTATTGAATAAAAGATTGCATGAGTATTAAACACAAATGCAGTAGCTTCCAAACCAGAAACACTATGATATTCAGCTGCTAAGAGAATGGTTTTATGTTCCATTCCTACTGCCTAGTATACATGATCTGATGATAAAGCCTTATTATCCATCTCCATTACCACTTTAAACCTGTAGAGAAAAGCCTTCTCTCTAAAGGCAAAATTGAACTTCAAACTTTTATTGGAATTTCAGCTATAATCCAATAATTCATATGGGCTTCAAAATTTATTCATAGCCAACAGGTCTTAAGACATTTGTCTTTTCCTATACACTGAAGTTTACTAATGGACTCTATCTTCCACATATACTCTTCTCAAAATAGTATTTTCAGTTTTTGTACATTTTCCATTATCTTACATGGTATATTCTTAAAAAGGATTAAATGCTGATGAAGAATAATCTTCCTTTCAAGTATCTTCTATTCTTAATAATGGCTGCTGAAATCAAGAAACTAAGGAGGCTGGGCCCAAAGTCAGAGCTACAGAAAAAGATAAACCATCAAAAATAATAAACTTGCAAATCTTCCATAGCATTCATATTTTATTCAAGCAAAAAAAGGCATATGATACCTAACTGATACAGAGCAATACTGGTAAATTTGACAATAACCCTAGCAAATGTTTAGAATGAATTAACAAGAGGTAATTTGTAAGTACTTTTATAATCATCACCAGGAGTCACAATGGATTTACAAAAACAAAGCAAGGCAATCTTCACTGTATCTGTTTTGACAGAGAATGCATTATAACTCAAGAGTTTCATGACATGACATGGTTTATCCAGCAGACCTCATTACCAGTGCCCCAGCTTTCCCCAGCAGCCACCCTCTTACAAAGAGGCTGGGTGTGGTGATTTTCATAGGCTCACAGTTTAGCATATGATGTTTTCATATTTCCTTTCTTTATTCTTTGGTTTCCTTTCCCATTCATTGCTGACTTTTCTTCTTAATTCAAATGCTGGAAATTTCAACTTCAAGTTTTAAATGCATGCTTTCATTTCATAAATATTTTGCACCCTGATTTGTGATTTGCTGTCATTTCCAGTAAAAATTAAGCAATTTGCCTATGAAGTGTTTTAAAGATGAGGGTCTAATGTGGGTGGATATAATTTGAGGAATGATTTACATGGGTTCTGGCAAAAGAGAATGAGTTATTTAAATACTGAAATGAATATACATAGATATATCCATGACAATGGAAAAAAAAAAACTCAAAGCAAAAAAAATAAAATAAAATTCTGATTTCTCACCAAGAGGGTAAAAAAAAAAAAAAAAAAGAAAGAAAGAAAGCCTCTGAGGAAGTCTTTCATGAGATCCTCCAGTGGAAATGAAGACAAGATAATAGTAAAGATGGGGGATCACAAATGGTTGAATAAGAGCAAACAATACTGTTAACAGCTAACATCAACAGAGAGAGGTTCCTAGAGGTTTCTGTAGTTGGTCTTCTGCTACTCAACATAATACGAACGATTAATACAAAACATAGAAGGCATAAATTTGTCATTAAAATAAAGCTGTTTTTATCTGCTGCTAATGTACAGAATCACTAAATGAGATTTTAAGATCTCTAGAGAACAGATAGTAAGTCAAAGTTAATTAGATGAAATTTAGTATTCCTAGATTTAAAAAAATATGTATCAACTATACATAAGCAATTGCACCTGGAATAAGTACAGACTAAGGGGCATTGTGGGTTAATAGTAATACATGTGAAAATGGCTTAGATTTCAGTCATCTATAATCTCGATAAAGACACAGGACCACTAATGCAATATGGTTGCCAAAACAAAAGTTCACTTCTGGTATCACAACTCAAGAGGAACAGAAGGAAAATCAGGAAAGCAAAAGGTCACTAATCATGTCAAAAGGAACAGCTGAAGAAACCTAAAAGGAACAGCTGAAGAAAACATGAAAAAGAAACAAACTCATGAGGGATATGAAGGTCCGCTTCAAATACATAAAAGGTTACAATATAAAAGCAAGAAATATCTTTATATTTCTTAAGACAACTAGTATTAAGTAGGAAAAGATTTTAATTCTTTTATAATGAATGAGCTACACAAATGCGGAAGTACTGGGTTGTGATATCGTAAGCTTATCAAAGGAAATACCTTAGAGAATGGGAGTGGGAGATTGTGTATAAGCATAAAATGGGAAATATGTAGTTGAGATGGAAAAGAAGTAGAAAAATCACTCTGATTTATAATTAAGCACAAAAGAGATACGTTAAAAACATACAGGAATTATGAAGAAGTAATCCTTAAACAGTAACATGGCCAAACTACTAGTGACCATTAAGTTAAGGAAATACTTTGAAAAGTATGAAGTACCATACAAAAGCAAAAATCAAAAGTTAAAGAATTAGAAAATGAGGGCACAAGAAATAAGAAAATTGTTTTTACCTGCTACTTATGGAAACATTTAATATCTTTGCCAAAATTCAATTTATATTAGAAAACCAAATTAACACATTAATGCTACTTAACACAGTATAAGTGACTGATAATTGTAGGACCTTGTTCTCAGTACTTTTTTTTGAGAAAGGCAAGGTACCATCAATATTTGTGAAAATTAGCTGTAAAAGTAAACAGTAGTGCCACAAGTATGTAAGATACTTTTTCCACTTATTGTTTAAAACAAGATTTCTCTGTTAACTTTTTATTTGATGATCTTATGTAACTATTAAAAAAACACCTACATGAAGGAGCGTAGAAAAACATTTTCATAGTTCAGCACTACCCAAGATAACATGTAAATTGAGTTTTCCCAAAACAAACTTTTTTCCTTGATTAAGGAACTTCACTTTCCAATCTAAATGACTAAAGAAAATAAACACAAAAGCATTAACAAACCCATATGTTCTGTTTCATTTAATTTATACCATATCTTATTCCCCTGACTTTGTGTTATTTTTTCATCACTCCAGATATTAAAGGTATTAGACCTCAATGGATGAGGAAAGTATATAGGAGCACTTCATTTTGGGTCCTCCACATTTTTTCTCTAGGTTTAAGTTTTGGCCACTGACTATAAGACCAAAAGCCAATAAACAGAAAGAAGTTACTCTCCCTAAAAATCTGTTTTAGAAATTTCAAAAAAGTAAGGCTATATCACCAATAGCTACCTTAAATAACTTAAGAGCTTCTCTACAAGGTGTCAGTTAAGAATCTCAAGCCTCCATTTCATTAGTGTTTTTTAAAAAAGCCTTCATAATCAGTTTCCAAAGTACTCTCCTCCTCTTAATCAAATTATTATTATTAATAATAATTATTATTATTGGATTTGGATTAAGTCATACACATACAAAGAAACAAGTCCTTAGACGTGTCGGGCTAATTTTGGGTATTTATGCATGTGAACATGGGAATGCATTAGAACTCTGAGGTTGTATATATTTTTTGGAGGGGGCTGAGAGAGTGAAGTAAAGGGGTCACTACCTGTTACTGAGCTCCACATAAAACTTTCAGTTACCTGGAATTATTTCAGAGCAAATTTTAAGAATCAGGCATATGTAAATGACTATGCTCTGTTTTCAATCCTTCAAATGACATTTTTACCTCCTCCATGACTATTCATTCAAAGGTATCCAAAAATATGTTTTTAGGGAAGACCTACTCTACCTAGCTCTGCAAATAATAGAGAGTTGGTAAATGTTTGCTAAACAAAAGAATCTAGCAATAGCCACAAGGAAAGACAATTTGAACTGAAGGGGTTTTCCATCACTCTCAGTATGCAGAAGGTAAAGGATATTTTTTTAAATTAAATTTTATTGAGATATATTCACCAACCACACAATGGTAAAGGATTAAAGTAAAACTCACCTTATCGAAAAAGATAGTTAATGGGAAGGAGGTTAAAAAATAGAGATAAAGAAACATTTTGGCCTTTTCTGGCTTCTGTACCTTGGTTTATAATTCCTTCTACCTAGAAGATACTTTTCCATCTGAAGAAATCTGAAATAAAATGAGCCCAAATGCCCCTTTCTGCATGACAATATGCTTCTGCCCCTAGAGTGAGAATTAGTCCTTCTCTCCTTGACATGCTGTCATGTTAACTCATTTATGACATATCAATCCCTATATCAGTTATATTTCATATATTTTACAGTCACATATTGATATAGCTGGGGGGAATGTATATAAATTCTGGAGTATTAGTTCCTTAGTGACAGGGACATCTTTGTATTTAACTAGAAGGCATCGAGAAATGTTTTCTGAATGAGCTCAAGTGCAGCCTATAAAGTCAGAAAAAATAATAGAGGAATGCTTTATCTGGAAAAGAGATTCCTTCATTTATTTATTCCAATACATACTAAGCAACTCAGCTAGGCTGACATGCTATGACTGTACAGAATGCCGTGTATACCTAGGCACTTCAAGTTAAAAAAAAAAAAAAAAAAACCCAAAGATTGGAAAAACATGAACCTATTGTAAGTTTTGGCTCTAAATTCTATAAGGCTATACCTTATATTTAGGAAAGATCATTGATACTTTCATTGAAAAACAGCATATCAAATATGGTATCATCATAGGAGATTAAAGAGGTCAGACTGGTACAGGCACTGGCAGAAGATATGAAATGGTATGAGTTTCAGATGTGATTGAAAAGGAACCTTTAACATGCTGAAGAATTTAGAGGTGAAATGTCATGAGGACTGCAACTTCAAATGGTTCAAAAAAAAAACACGTGAGTGTGTGTATATGGTATTTATTATACTGTTCTTTCAAATTTTCTGTGAGTTTGAAATTTTTCCAAATAAAAAGTTGTTTTTAAAAATGTATCTCTTCATGCAAAACAATGTTATGTTGTTATAAAACCTAATTTGTAAAAATGTTAAAACATTTAATGCTCAGAATACTGAAATATGATGAATTTATAACTTACCATACATGTGCATTTATTTTAATTATCTTAGGAATTAGTTTTCATTCACAATTTTTCTATTTGTCATTGTGTAATATAGCCAATATGAAATAAACTGAAAATACATTAAATTTTAAAAAGTCCAAAAAAAAAATAATGTATCTCTTATAATACCTATAAGGCAATCTGACTCAGTACATTCTCATTAATGGAGGTTGCAAAAAAAAAAGGAAAAATCTTTAAAATACATACTTCTATGCTGAGACTGATGGAAAGAGTAGGTTTTGCTTCTTTCTGGAGAATAGCTTCTACTGCTGACACTGGAGCCAGATCTGCTGTGTGGAGAATCCTTTCGGCCTACAGGTGAGTCTCTGAAAAAAGGAGTGTCCCTTTTATGAGGAGACCGGTCTCTTACATAATGGGAGGAGTAGAAACTTTTTCTTCTAAAGCCATCTCTCACATCCCTTTGAAGAAAAATAAAATAAGTTAATTAAACCCTGTAAACTACATATACAAACTCAAATGGCAACAGCTCTTGGTTCCCTTTTTCTACCACTACCTAACTGATAAAGTCAGTCCATGAAATGAAACTTTATCAGTGAAATACATTTTATCATGCATGACTTTTTCACAGTTTGGTGTAAAATCAAATGGTTAAATGCAAAAGTTACTTTAATCTAAGGACACACACAAGTTTTAAAATGTGAAAAACATATAGTCCATACTGCTATTTGCCATTAACAACATGCCCCACAGCCATTATACTCTCAAAGACACCTAGGGATTTCCCAGGTGAGATGCTTCATGACCTATTAACCCCTTCTAAGTATAGAATATACCAGGGGGCAATCTGGCAATGTCCAAAGACATTTTTTGTTGTCACACTGTGGGGGAGACCGGGTATGCCATTGGCATATAGTGTGTAGAGGCCAGGGATGTTGCTCAACTCCTACAATTCACAGGACAGCCCCTGACAACAAAGAATTATCTAGCCCAAAATGTTAATAATGCTATGGGTGAGAAATTCTGGTATATACCTATTAAATCCTCGCTGACTATGTATCCTTAGTATCTAGATTGTTGTCCATCTCTAAATACCAGCTTTTCATAGGTCATCTCTACTTTTATAGATTAAATTTATATATTGAGTAATATCATCCATTTAAAGCAGCAATTAAGCTCTAGCAGTAAAACTTTATAAGCAAAACCACCTTTAAAACATCAAACCAAACCAAAATTAGTAAATGAAACCATCAGGACATGAGATTCTACTAAAAGAACAGAGTCCAACAGGTTTTAATTGAAGATTTAGCAAATGAACTTCCACAATAAAATTAAAGAACATTAAGTTTCAGACAGAAGCATGCTAAGAGACAAACCAATGATATAGATCTACAGATGCTCAGAAAATAATTTCAGCCTATTGATTTAGTAATCTCTAACATATAAATAGATTGTTGTTCTAAAGTTCATTTGATCATTAACTGATTAATACCCACAATTAAGTTTCTCTGGGCAAAAGTGAAAAGTAGCTAAAATTCATTTATGACAAATGAACTCAATTTTAACACTAATACTGCAAAATAAAGCATTAAAGAAATTCTGACATATTCAAATTCAGTCACTAAAACTACAGAAGTCATACTGAAATCATACTGGTTAGTAAGAGTGGCTATAAACGTATTTAGAAATGGGTTTTAGGAACAGTGTCAGGTGTTGAAGACCCAATGGTGAGCCAAAAACATGCAGTCCCTAGTATCACAGAACTCTCTGGCTAGCTGGAAGCTGACATTAGAGGAATAAACACGAAACTCATGAATGTGGTCAAGCATAGATACAGGGAAACTAATTAGGAGCCTTAGCCCAGGCAAGAAACAGTGGTAGCTTAGATGGGGCACAGACAAGGGGATGACAAACTCATACACAAGAACATACTTGGGAAGGTAGACGCAACGGGACTTGGAGAATGTCTGACTTACAAGTCTGAGAGACAGGGATAGACAAGCTGACATCCAGAATTCTGGTACAGTAAATTATTGAAATGAGAAAAACAGATCTGAGAAATGGGGATGAAGGTGGGAGATCCAAATTTTAGACTGGAGCATGTTAAATTTGATATACTCATGTAACATCTAGGTAGGCAACTAGAGATACTAGTCTCAAGCTCAGAAGAGAATTTTTGGCTATAAATGTAAATTTGCCTATAAATAGGCAGTATTTAAAGCCATGGTATGGATGAAAACAGAGGCTAAAAAGAGCAGAGGGCATAGAACCTAGAGATAAAAAAAACTACACTATTAAGAGAGGAATGAGCTGTCAAAGAAGAATAGAAGAGAATGGACAGAGAAACATGAGGAAAAACAGGAGCATAAGTTATCAGGTAAGCCAAAGAGTGTTCCAAGAAGAATAAAGATTTACTACACTGAAATTAAATAATCTCTTATGGATAAATTACTTAGGTATGAAGAAGAGCAGGCCCATAGTCAGAGTAAAAACTGCTTCCTGGGGAAGGGCTGGATGGGGGTGGGAGGACACAAAATGCTGAAATACAGTTTCCTAATCCTGACACCAGACGGCAGTAAAATCACAGCAGTTTTGAACTATCAGAGTGGCCTAGGGTGGCTGGTCATTCTTGGCAGATGTACATGTCAAAATTTAATGGCTCAGAGTATGCCTCTCCTCCCCTTCACATCAACCCCACCACCACCACCAATTAAAGCAAAAACATCCCAATACGCATCAATTATCTTAAGTATCCTCTTTGATAATGCAGTAATATTAGCCAAGTCATTTCTCCTATTGATATATTTTGAATGCCCACCATATGAAAGGCACTGTGGGGTATTACTCTTGCTTTTAAGAAGCTTGGTATCTAATAGTGGAGGGAGGTAACTGCAGGGAGACTGGTACTGTAATTCAAATGGAAACATTATTAGATGGAAAGCTGATCTGGGTCTTAAAGGAAAAGTGAGATTTAGATCAACACTGTCTAACAGAAATATAACTGAATCACCATTTTTTAAAAATAAAGAGAAATGGTGAAGTTAATTCTATTAATCCAATAGCTCTGAAATATTATCAACATGTAATCAATATAAAGAACTTCAGCATGATATCTGACATTCTTTTTTCACCCTAATTTTAAAAGTCCAGTGTGTATTTTAAACTTACAGAATATCTCAATTTGAACTAACAACATTTCATGTGCTCAATAGGTACATGCAGCTACTGGCTCCCATATTGGGCAGCACATATTTAAACAGTGGGAAAAGCATTACAAGCTTCAAAAAACAACAGAGCAAGATTAAGGGATCCATGTGAACAAGAACACAAGTGGCCAGAAAAGTGAAAACTTTAAAAAGCCAGTAACTAAACAACGAACGAAGAAAATTTTAAGAAGGGAAAGGATAGTTTATATCAAAGATTCAGAGGACAGAAGAGTACAATGCATTTAAGACCAAGGGAGTCATAGGACCTGTTCAAAGGTCACATACAAGTAATTATAAGATATATCTACTGAAGGAGTTAACGGGTTTTGTGGTTAAATAACTCTGGGAAACACTAACTTTAATAAAATTAAACATATTTATTTACAGTGGGATTTCTCCAAGCATTTCCTGCAGGCAGAAAAAGATTAAAGAATTAGTTCATCTACTTTTTACCTTAAGCAACTTAACCTCTTTGAGCATTTTGCTAACCAACTCTGCAATGAATGGTGTCTATTACAGTTTTAGATTTTAGTCCTTTCATCATCAGTTACCTCATTTTTAACCTTCCCCCAAACACACAGACCCTTAAGTTTTAAAATATTTTATATAACTTTGAGACAATTTGGTGATCAATTTCTTTCTTATAACACATATGGTAAATTCAGATAGATTAAAAAACTAAATGTTTGGAAGGAAGGAACAGAAGGAAAAGATCCAAAAAGTTATAAGAAAAAAATACTGAATATTTATAAGTATATAGATGGAAATGATGATGGAAAATACCAAGTTTAAGCTACATACAAAATAACCTCTAAAATTGAAAAATATAACCATATTTAAAGCAAATTTACAAATAAGGGAAAAATTCCAGTATCAATGGCAAAGTCTTACATCCCAATATTCAATAATTAAGTGAATGCTGACAAAACTATTAATATTAAGACGAACATATCAATAAAAAATAGTCAAAGAATACGAAGACAATTCAATGGAAGACAGACAAAACTTGTATCATCTCACTAAATAAATATTCAAGATAACCCAAGTTCAAATAATAAGAAAAGTCATCCCTATCAAACAGATAAACGATCCCATCCAGTGGTGAAAGTATGAGTAAATAAATATTATGAATAATACACAATTCATTATGAATAATACACAATTTGCGTTGGTCTGGAAACTGCTAGATATTTAGTGGTTCTAAAATAGGAAACACTACTCTGGTCCATAAAACAGGATTAAACATCCAGGCTCCAAATAGAGAAAGAATATTAGATAGGGTTGCAAATAAGCTTTTCTGACTGTCAGAAAAACTTTCTATACACATCCTGGCTTTTTCTTGGCTCAATTTAATTTAACAAAATGCTGCATAATACTTTGAATTCCTTCTTTTTCTTGGCCTAACACCTAATTGTTTAACATATCTTGCACTTGGTTTCAAATGTAAGCCATGAGAGTTTCTGTCTTTGAAGGGAAAAAAGTGATTACCAAAACATTCCACCAATCCATAAAGGAGATGGGTGTCAATGTTAATCACTGTTAAATTTTGCTCCCATCACTAATAGAGGTTATACACACAGCTATTATGAATAATGATGGGCACTCTGTAGATTCTACAAGATACTAGTGCACATGATGTTAACTTTACAAAACAGGTAAGTCCTAATTTTCTTAAATTTTTACCTTCTACTATATAAACACAGCATGATAAATTTAAGAAAAATGAAAATTCAAAGGCTTAGATTGTTTTAAAGTTAAGACAAAGTGGCAGGGGCAAACTAAGCAACCTTATACCTAAACAAAACCACTTTCATAGATTTACTTCTAATTATTTAAGCACAGTACCTGATGAGAAAATGCAATGAGTTTTTAAAGCATACAATTCACCAGAAAATCAATACTGCTCTCTTATTTATGGTAAACTCACTAGGAATTTTTTCCTTTGTTTTCAAATTATCTCTATAATGTGATTGTACTACTTTTATAATGGAAACTTTAAAAACTCATTTTATTTGTTTTAATGAGAAATTAGTTTCAAGCTATTTTTTTCATTTCATTGAAAGTTCCTGTTCAATTTAAGTGGAAGACAAAACTTTCAGAAATATTAAATAAATCACTTTACCTATTATGAATAACTTACATAACTAAATATTTTCCCCAATATATCAAGATCCTCTCAAGTTTCTTATTTTAAGTTTAAAAAACATAATTGATCTTCTACTCAATGCTACCGTCCCTGATCCACCTTCCCCAAATCAACCTTCCAGCCCAATAAGAAATCTGGATGCCAATATTCTGTCTAGTAATTAAGCAGTAATTAATATTTACTAATTACTTTCTTACCTAAAAAAAAAAAAAAAAAGGCAAACAAAAACTTATCCCTTTAGCCAGTGTCCTTCTCAAGCTGAGGACATTCTCCACTTTCTTTCTCAATTAAGTATTTTAAAAAGTTATACACCCATGTTGAATTTCCCCGTCATGACTCATTCATTTCTACACATCCAAATCCAAGAGTTATTTGAATCTTTTTATTACTGGAATACTCAATTACATTAGACATTACTGGTGACAACACACACTATTTAAAAAGCTTAATTTACCACCATTTCAATAAAGGTGTTGCCCAGGGTTCTAAGCTTAGTCCACTGCTCTTGTCTAACTACATCTTCTCCTTTGGATAATCTCAATTTTGAATGCAAATCCTTCCTTGAAACCATTCCTCCTGTTTTCAATCTCAAATAATGGCACTGCTAAATACGTAGTAAACAAAATCTGAAATCCAGATATTTCTCTCTTCTTTATTCCCACACCCACCAAACAGTTCTGCTCATTTTTTACTTCCATTGGATTTGTCTCTCTCTTCTTTATTCCCACACCCACCAAACAGTTCTGCTCATTTTTTACTTCCATTGGATTTGTCAAATTTAATTCTTTTTCTCCATTTCAATTATCATTTTCCAACTCAAATATTCGTAACTTCTTGTACCATCTCCATTGCCATCGCCATTCTCTGCACTAAAGACACAGTGATCTATAATCTGACTGGGTTACCTTACCCACCCACCACCACCACCAGTTAGTATTTTCAGGAGCTCCCACTGCTAATAGAATCAAATCCAAATTCCTTGGTTAGCATTTCAACCACAATTCCCTGTCTCACACATAAGCATCTATTAATAACTCTACACATTCATGATTTATACAGTTGTGCTCATGTTTTCCCTTTGCAGGAACATGCTTTCAATTACTCTTCTCCTGGTTAACTCTTACTTTTCCTTCAAGTTCTGTTCAGATTATTAGCACCTGCAAGAAACCTTTTCAAGTCCAGCAGAAGATAAATGCATCATCATTTGTCTTCCTACAGTACTTTATACAACTTCAGCATGTATCATACTATCATACTGTTATTTCTGCATCTACTTCACTCACTAGACTGTAAGCTAGTGATACAAGCAGTGCCATACACATAGTGAACACTCAATAAATGTTTGTGCCACTGAACTAAACCAAAAATGTACAGATGTTTCATAGTATTTTTCTGTCATATAGTATATCATCTAAGAATATAAAAAGCACTATAAAACAATAAAATTAAAAATTATATCTCCTCTATTTGCAAAGAATATCAATAAGTTTAAAACACTACTTAATAAAAATTTTCCATATACAAATACAGAAAAAAAAAAAAAAAACTCACACTCAAATAAAGTATATTGGCCACTTGGTGACACTCTTGCTCCATAAATTTAAATACTTTAAATGCATTTCATCCTAAGGTTTTCTTTTAAAGCCCTTACAACTACAGGAAAAAAAAAACTGAGTATGTTAAAAACAACCTCATTCTGTCTAAATCAATAACCCTTGGTAAGGCATGACATGTTTCTTTAATACAAAATGAAACAGAACCTAATATATTCTGAATTTCATGTACAAATGTATTTGGGACAAATTGATAATATGAACATTGTGCAAATACAGAACCAAGATGAGAAAGTAATGACATATTTGTAGCACAAATTATCAGGAATGTGGCTGTATTATATAGGAAAGTAGAAACTTTCAGAGCCTGGAGGTGGGGGTAGGGTAACAGAAAACTTGATATATTCTCTTTTCCTGTTAGCTGTTGTTTAGTCCAGTTGCTTCCAGTGATTGCATAATCCCATTGGTAAAAAACATTTGAATATGAGCCACTAATATAAGTACAATGGATTTATAAAAGTATATCATGTTCTACAACATGAAACACATAGAACAGAAAGTGAGAAAGATGAGCTAAAGTTCTGTTGTCAGTAATAGAGACCTATGAAAGATGATGCTAAAGCAAGACAGCCCAGTAGCAGCCAGTGATGGCAAATGTGCAAAAGGACAGCACCAGAAGGGGCAAGAAAGAAGACCCAAAGGGCCAAAAGATTATCTATGTGTAAGGGCTTTGAGCAAATATACTGAGGTTACTGGTATGAGTCCTAGGATTTGATTTTACCCTACTTGTAAGCTAATAAGCTAGCCTGTTACTGTTTCATGGATGCTGATAGAAGACACAAGACTCCCAAATCAGATACAAAGGACTTTATTACTCATAGCAAGCAGCATGAGTTATCATGTTTGTGTCAGTCTCTCTTGGTTCCCAAGTCCCACAGGGGCAATTCAGTATTAACCTAGGTGGATGCGCACACAAGTGGGTTTGAATTACAGCTGAGGAGAATAGTGAACTTGGGGAACCTACTATCCACAGCAAGCAACAGGCAAACTTGCTCTTTAATCTTGAGGGAGATATTGCCTTATCCCTCAAGACTGCTAACTACAACCAACTCTGAGAAATAACCCAGGTAAAGAGTGGTCAGAACCTTGTATTCTTCGCATATCTTGGCAAGACATTTAGGAGTACAAGAACCCATGGAAGACTGTCTCTCCCAACAGGTTTCTCAGTGATGGAAAAGGAAAGCATACATCTGAAAAAGAGAAAAGCTAGAATAAATTTTGTGTGAAGGACTAGAATTGCAGATGTTGCCATGAATTCATGGTCTTCAATATATGTAAATACTGTATAGAAATAAAAACAGATGTAAAAGTCTATGTGTGTTATAGAGCACACACAAACACACACACTCAAAGCATCCAGATCTTGGTTTCAAAAAACACTCTTCACTAAAGAGAACCTGATCTCCTTAGAGAAATGGCTGATTTTAGGGTTGGAGCACTGAAACCATAAGATAAGCTTGGAACATCTTATGTCAAGAAAGTAAGTAATCAAAGAATGAAGTGGAAATGCCAAAATGACACAGAAGCAACCCTGAAGGAACTCTCACTGGCCAAATAAAAATAATGACAGTAGTGGATCATAATCCATTAATGAAAAAGGAGTCTGTCTGATGGGCCAGCCAGAGGCCAAGACCCAACTCCCAACCCAAGAGAATACTGGAACTCTCCTGCCTGTCCCCCAGGCATCTCCTTTGTGACCAGACATTTGCTTGGTGACATGTGGACACGATCAGACCCAAGGACTGCTCCCCGCTCCAGAACAGAACCTCTTCTACATCCTCCAGAGATAGAAGAGGGGGAAGTTGACTGGGTTTTGCTGACCATGCGTGGCTCAGTTACCGCAGATGAGGTTATAGTCACAAAAAGCTTTCACCTCACTAAGGCTTTAAACTGGGATGTGCCTAGATTTCTCACTCACTGCTATTTTTTTAAAAATAACTTTTGTATTTTTTTTAAGTTTGGAAAAATCATTAAAGAAAAAAAAAATCACCATACTACAGAGATGTCAAAAAGAATGAGGTAGACTTCTATGTGTAGTTGGAAGAATTTCCAAAATATACTGTTGAGTGAAAAAAGCAAGGGGTGAGATACATAAGTGTGCTTGGGAATGCACAGCTTATCTCAGGAAAAGACAAACACAAAATTGGACAGTGGCTACCTCTAGGAGGTTTTATCTACACACTGGTTAATTTCCAAAATTGGCATATTGTACATACAATTTTGTAATCTGCTTTAAAAAAATGTAACATGCCAGAAACATTTCCCCATGTTATTAAATATTCTTCCCAATCTTGGGAGGAAAAAAAAAAAAGGAGTCTATGAGTCCTCACTGATATAAATGAACAAAGTTGTTTTTTTTTTTTTTTAAAAAAAAAAAAAGGTGGGTGGGGGTGGGAAGAAGAGAAAGCTTTTCCTTACAATGATATACCAATATAATAAATAAAGAAGTAATGGTCTAATGAGAAAATCAACCATTGAAAGCCATTATATTAATAATTAATTTAGGCAAGAAACATCAATGAATGTTTAAAGTGGAATGAGGAATGGAATATTCACATTGTTTCAAAGTATCTCCACACAAAACACTTACTAATTTCTGGGATGAGGATAAATCTAAGCAAAGAAACTTTGCAGACTTCATCTTAATCAAGCAATTAAAGTAAAAAACACCAATAAGGGGACAAATCAACAATGTATAAGTGCCACCTAACAGGATGCAATACAAAGAAAACAACATCATTTCAGGGATTTTCCTGCCAAAATTTCATGGATATAATCATGAACAAACATCGGACCCACCTAAACTGAGAAACATTCTATAAAATGTCTGACCTATACTCATCTTGCCAAAAATGGTAAGCCAAAAAAGTTAAGGAAAAGACTGAAGAGCTGTTCTACTGAAGAAGTCTACAAAAATATGACCTGTAAGCCTAGATTAGATCTTTTTGCTATAAAAGACATTGTTGGGGATTGTCAGAGACATTAATGGGATCTCTGGATGAAGGGTTTTATGGGAGCTCTTTGCATTATTTTTGCAACTTTTCCATTAATTTAAAAATTGTTTTAAAAAATTATTATTTCTAATATCCTGATATTTTCTTTCTAATATACAAAGATTCGTAGTATACACCCCACGGACAAAAACAAAAACACTGGACAGCATGATTTTCCTAATTACTTGGAACACTGTTCTCTTACCCATTTACACAACTACTCTGCATGGTTTACAATGCAGTTGATTTTTTTCTAAAACAAGTTATTTTCTAGCTATTCACTAAGTCTTTTAGGTAGGCACACTTCAATAAGCTCTACTGAAAGAGAACAGCTTACAGACAGCCAAATACATGCCAGCCAAAAAGGGCTGTAGATTTAGAAATAGCATAAAGCCTGGGACAATACTGAAGATACCCAGACAGAAGGTGCAGGAAGGTGTGCATAGTAGAGCTATTCTCTACTCCACTAGCTTGCTTTATTTTCCTTCATAAAAAGTATGTTTTGTTTCATTTTTTGTTTGCTGTCTATAATGCATACAAAAATGCAGAGCTCATGAGGGTAGGGGATTTTCATCCCCAGACCTAGAAGAGTATCTGACATATAACAAACACTCAGTAAATATTTATTGAATGAATAAATACACCATATAGAATGAACTCTTACCTTGAGAACACAGCATTACCCTCTTTTAATGCCCATGGTAGAGTTAAAAAAAAAAAAACTGATCAACTAATAAACCATTAATGATTAATGGATTTCAAAAAGGAGAGCAACCATACAGGCAGCATTCTCTGATCACTATGCAATAAGTATAGAAATTAACACTAGATAATGAACAAAGAGGGAAAAAACTCTTACTTTCTGAAAAATTTTACAACTTGCAAATAATTAATCAGATTAAAACCAAAATCACAGAATACCGAAAATACATTATGTGCCACAATCAGTATAAAATTATTACATACCAAAATCTATGGGATACAATTAAAGCTGTATTTAAAGGATATTCTAAAATCCTACTTATATAAACAAACAAGAAAAATAAGGTAATCATCGAAAACAAAATATTTTAAAAAAAAGTAGTAATGAAGTATTACAGCCTTTGTAGAAGGCAAACTGATAACAATGATTAAAATTTAAAATACATATTCCTTTTGACCTCTAATTCCACTTTTGGCAATCCATCTCATAGAAACTAAAGTACTATTTCATCAAGATATTATATATTAGAATTAATTGCAGTACTGTTTTCTACTGAAAAATAGAGTAATCAATCGGCCAGCTAAATTATCTGGCATATTCACAGCACAGAATATTACTTGGCCATTAAAAACATCCAATTTAGAGTTAAACCAAATAACCTGGAGGGATTTCCACAAGCACTGAAGGGAAAAAAAAATAGGCAACTTAGAGAAAAGTATGTATAACATGATCTCACTAACAACAATCAAAAATCCTGTTATAAATAAAGAAAAAAATATAGAAAGACATCAAGCTGTTACTATGGCTGTGAGGTTGGGAGGGTCATATATATGATTTTATTTCATTCATACAAAAGTACAATATACATATATATACACACACACACACATACACACACACACAAACTATATATAGACTTTATATATATGAAAAATAAAATGCTAAAAAAAGACAGAAAAAGAGAATTAGTAAAGATAAAAACAGAAACTGATATTTAGAAATCTGAAAAACAGAAAATCTCAAGTAAATCCAAGAACTGTTCCTTTGTGGGGTAAAAGAGAAACCATTAGCTATTCCAATAAAAAATGCTTTACACTTTTGCTTTTCACATTTAGGTCTTTATTATATCAGATATTTATTTTGGTATACCAAATGCCAAAATGTATCCAATTTCATGGTTTTTCAACTCTTTATTCTGTTTCTATTCTGGGCTATTTGACTAGCACTGTGCCACTACTCTGTTTAGATTGTTACAGCTTTGTAAGTTTTGATATACAATATTCTGTCTTCATATCTTTTTCAACACTGTTTTTTGCCATTTAGGCCTTTACTCTTTCATATTAATTTTAGAGTTAACTTGTCAACTTCCATGAAAAAAAGTTGAACAAATTTTAACTGGAACCATAGTGAATTCATACTTTGAGAACTGATATCTTTATGATACTGACTCTTCCCAGCCATGTATGTCATATACTCTCCTTTTATTCAGATCTCCTTTTAAACCCTTTAGAAACAACCTGTAATTTCCTCAACATAGGACTCATGCAGCCTTTGTTATATTTATTCCAATTATTTCTTATAGTTCTTATGCTATAGAAAATGTTTTCAAATTACATTTTCTAATTTATGCTGCTGACAGTTGATTTTATTCTATTGAACATTCCTAATTTCTCAATAGTTTTAATAATCTACACATTGTCTCAGATTTTATGCATTATATCACCTGTGAATAGTTTTGCTTCTTTCATTCTAAATCTTACACCTTTTTTTTTTTCTTGTCTCATTTGGAGGCTAAGGCCTCCATTACCATGCTGAATAGAAGTACTAATAACAAGCAACATTGTTTTGTTCTGATTTTAAAGTGAATGCTTCTACCTTTACCATTCAGTATAGCAAATGCCCTCTTATCAGGTCAAGAAAATTCTTTCGGGAGTCGGGCAAGATGGCGGCATAGAAAGGAGTGGAAACTAAGTAGTCCCCCTGGAACAACTACAAAAAACCGGAAACAACTAGTAAATAATCCAGAATAACTGCGGGGGGACAAACGAGACCATCCACTCATCATACACCAACCTGAATTGGGAGGAATGCCCGAAAACACAGCATAAAATCTGTAAGTAAAACCTGCGGAACCAGGTCGGGAGGCCCCCTCCCCCATAGCCCGAGCTGCAGAGCCGCGTGGTGCCACAGAGAAGCTCTCTCCCAACAAGCGAATACAGCTCAGCTGAGCTCCAACTGGGGTTTTAAGTAGCGAGTGTGAACTGCTCACTACAGGTACGCAGCCCCAAAAAAAACAGACAAAGGCGTTGGGTGACGACTGACCTGGGAGAGCCGGAGGGTTGCCTTGGACTGGGTCTGAAGGGGACTATCTGTTTCTTTTTTGGCTCAGTGGAGAAAGCCCCAGTCATTTTCAGTTTCCAGGGCTGTGACTCTGGGAAGGGTGGAGACACCACAAGCAGAGAGCAAGACCATTGAAATGCTAATGACCTCCACCTGAGGGGTCTGTCTTCTCTAGGAGGAAAGGGGTGGGGCCCTTTCCATTCAGAACCAGACCCCAGAGCCTGGGGGAACACGGCCATACCTCCTCACACCAGTCAAGAATTATAGGCTAAGGTGAAATCACTGCCCTCCCCCCTACGTGGGATCAGACACCCAGGGAAGTGAATCTCCCTGGCAACGTGGAATATGACTCCCAGGGAGGAATGTAGACCTGGCACCGTGGGACGGAGAACATCTTCTTGACCAAAAGGGGGATGTGAAAGGAAATGAAATAAGCTTCAGTGGCAGAGAGATTCCAAAAGGAGCCGAGAGGTCACTCTGGTGGGCACTCTTATGCACACTTTAGACAACCCTTTTTAGGTTCTAAAGAATTGGGGTAGCTGGTGGTGGATACCTGAAACTATCAAACTACAACCCAGAACCCATGAATCTCGAAGACAGTTGTGTGGAAATGTGGCTTGTGAGGGGTGACAGTGGGATTGGGAAAGCCATAAGGACCAAACACCACTTTGTCTAGTTTATGGATGGATGTGTAGAAAAGTAGGGGAAGGAAACAAACAGACAAAGGTACCCAGTGTTCTTTTTTACTTCAATTGCTCTTTTTCACTCTAATTGTTATTCTTGTTATTTTTGTGTGTGTGCTAATGAAGGTGTCAGGGATTGATTTGGGTGATGAATGTACAACTATGTAATGGTACTGTAAACAATCGAAAGTACAATTTGTTTTGTATGACTGCGTGGTATGTGAATATATCTCAATAAAATGATGATTTAAAAAAAAAAAACAAAAAAAAAAACAAAAAAAAACAAAAAAAAAAAAAAAAAAAAAAAAAAAAAAAAAAAAAAAAAAGAATTATAGGCTAACAGGCGTCACCTGCTGGGCAGAAAAGCACAGTGACCCGAGGCATCAAACAGTGGAGCAATTTTCTAAGACACACCCGCAGGGAAACCAGATACTGAATATTTCTTCCCTCTGGGACCTGAGCCTGTTCTGGTCTGAGAAAACCCGATTTGGATAACCAAGGAAACCATGCCTAGACAACAGAAAATTACAACTTACACTAAGAAAAACAAAGTTATGGCCCAGTCAAAGGAACAAACGTACACTTCAACTGAGATACAGGAATTTAAACAACTAATGCTAAATCAATTCAAAAAGTTTAGAGAAGATATTGCAAAAGAGATAGAGGCTGTAAAGGAAGAACTGGACATGTATACGGCAGAAATCAAAAGTTCAAAAAACCTGCTAGTAGAATCTATGGAAATGAAAGGCACAACACAAGAGATGAAAGGCACAATGGAAACATACAACAGCAGATCTCAAGAGGCAGAAGAAAACACTCAGGAACTGGAGAACAAAACACCTGAAAGCCTACACGCAAAGGAGCAGATGGAGAAAAGAATGAAAAAATATGAGCAACATCTCCGGGAACTCAAGGATGAAACAAAGTACAATAATGTACATATCATTGGTGTCCCAGAAGGAGAAGAGAAGGGAAAGGGGGCAGAAGCAATAATAGAGGAAATAATTAATGAAAACTTCCCATCTCTTATGAAAGACATAAAATTACAGATCCAAGAAGCGCAGCGTACTCCAAACAGAAGAGAGATGAATAGGCCTACGCCAAGACACTTAATAATCAGATTATCAAATGTCAAAGACAAAGAGAGAATCCTGAAAGCAGCAAGAGAAAAGCAATCCATTACATACAAAGGAAGCTTAATAAGACTATGTGCAGATCTCTCAGCAGAAACCATGGAGGCAAGAAGGAAGTGGTGTGATATATTTAAGATACTGAAAGAGAAAAACCGCCAACCAAGAATCTTGTATCCAGCAAAGCTGTCCTTCGAATATGAGGGAGAGCTCAAAATATTTTCTGACAAACAGACAATGAGAGACTTTGTGAACAAGACACCTGCCCTACAGGAAATACTAAAGGGAGCACTACAGGGTGATAGAAGACAGGAGTGTGTGGTTTGGAACACAATTTTGGGAGATGGTAGCACAACAATGTAAGTACAATGAACAAAGGTAACTATGAATACGGTTGAGAGAGGAAGATGGGGAGCATGTGAGACACCACAAGAAAGGAGGAAAGATAACGACTGGGACTGTGTAACTTGGTGAAATCTAGAGTATTCAACAATTGTGATAAAATGTACAAATATGTTCTTTTACGAGGGAGACCAAGCAAATGTCAACCTTGCAAGGTGTTAAAAATGGGGAGGCATTGGGGGAGGGATGCAATCAGCATAAACTAGAGACTGTAACTAATAGAATCATTGTATTATGCTTCCTTTAATGTAACAAAGGTGATATACCAAGGTGACTGCAGATAAGAGGGGGGGATAGGGGAGGCATGTTAGACACTTGACATTGGTGGTATTGTCTGATTCTTTATTCTACTTTGATTTAAGGTTATTTTTCCTTTTGCTGCTTCCTAGCTGTCATTTTTTTTGTTTCCTCTTTCTTTTGCCTCTCTACCTTCTTTGACTCTCCCTCCTGCCTTGTGGAAGGAATGTAGATGCTCTTGCTTAGTATGAGCAGAATGCTCAATTAGGATGAACTTAAATGTTTGGAAATGAACAGGGGTGTTGGTAGCAAGATGTGAGAATAACTAACAGCGCCGAATGGTGTGTGAATGAGGTGGAAAGGGGAAGCTCAGAGTCATATATGTCACCAAAAGGAAAGCTGGAGGTCAAAAGATGGAAATGTATAAAACTGAATCCTATGGTGGGCAATGTCCATGATCAACTGTACAAATACTAGAAATCACTTCATGAACCAGAACAAATGTATGACAATACAATTAGAAGTTAATAATAGAGGGGCATATAGGGAAGAACTATATACCTATTACAAACTATATACTACAGTTAGTAGTATTTCAACATTTTTTCATAAACAGTAACAAACGTACTATATCAATACTAGGAGTCAACAATTGAGGGGGGTTGGTTAGGGATAGGGGAGGTTTAGAGTTTCCTTTTCTTTTTTTCTTTTTTCATCTTTCACTTTATTTCTTGTCTGGAGTAATGAAAAGTTTCTAAAAATTGAACAAAAATTAAGTGTGATGGATGCACAGCTGTATGAGGGTACCCAGGGGCAAGTGATTGTACACTTTGGATCTTTGGATAATTGTATGGTATCTGAACAATCTCAATAAAAATGGAAAAAAAAAATGGGGAAAAGAAACAAACAAACAAACAAAAAAATTCTTTCACTCCTAGCTTGCTAAAATTTTTTACAATGACACTGCTGAATTGTATCAAAGAATTTTGCAACATCTATTCTATTGCTTGTTTTGAAAAAGGCTGTCTGCCATGGGTCCTGAGCATCCCTGCAGGTCCATGTCATGTATGCAAAATTGCAAGGCCTAATCATCCATGAATAACAAACTGCCTTGCTCTGATCCTTAAGTCTTATCATTTACTTTAGGTACCTATGGAGTCGTGCCTTCCTCTATGAGGTTGAGGTTCTTCCCTGATATTTCATAAGAGATTCCTTTCATAATTTCCAACATTATCACTGTGAAGTCATATATTCAAAAAAAAACATCAATGTGGCTAAATCTTTTTTTTTCCTAACTATTCTATCAGACACACTCTAGGAGAAACCAAAGCTAACAATGAACACAGTCCCTCCAAAATCTATTTTCACAACAGAACATTATCCATCAAAATAAAGCAACTGAGAGAATTTTTTTTAATGTGAAACACTTTGTAAAGATTCACATATTCTCAGGTTAACTGTGAAGAAAAATGCCTTCATGTTTACATATACATATGCAAGCATATACCTTATACTCCATATCATGCATTAAGAAGAGAACAAAGGCTCCTCGTTAATTATTATGAAAATAACACATTTATATTCTATTTTAATAATTAACTTGATAAAAATACATGAATAGTTCAAATATTTTAAAATATTTTTTTATTATTGGCTACAAAATGCCCATACACGTATAACAGTGCTAGTATTATATGACAAAGTCTAAAAAAGAAAATAATGCTTGTCGCTTTCAAGATTCAAGTTTCTAATAAATATTTTAGCCTTCTCCCTTGAGGTGGATTTCAACAAATAACTCAGTGAGTCAAATATCAAAGTACTTATGTTACTATTTTTATCTTTTTACCTGTATTCAGGTTGTCGACTTGCAGAATGATCATCTCTTGGCCATCTATAGCCAGATTCATCCTGTAATGTAAAAAAGTTACTTAGATATTTGTTTATATTATTTTGGTCAAGCAGGATCTATCTAACAGTACTGCTGGAAACTAGTCTCTGGGGTCAAAATAACAGGAGGACAAAAAACACTATTCTAAATTTCCCTGAACTCCAAAGGAACAAAAAGAAACAGTAAGTCATTCATTTCAACAACTAAAATAGTACACTGATTGAGAACCTGTAGCACCATTCTCGTCTATTAAAATGCTTAAATTATTTCTTTGGTAGACCCAAACAGCCTTATTGCCAAAGACACATATATGAATATCCAATGGGTAAGAACTGTTTGAGGACAAATGCTAACTTTAATCAAGCATACATATCTCAACCTTTCATTTTCAGAGTCAACTTTTAGAGTCAAGCCAAATGAAGAACTTGCTACATTCCATGTTTTCTTTTTTGACCTTTCTTCCCATTAAATACCACAATTGAAAACAATACAATAAGAAACTATCACATTTTGATATTGATAAGCTCTATTAAGATGTGACACTAAGTTTAAAATTAATCAGCAAAAGCACATTGTCCTCTAAGACAGACTTATTTGCAAAGAAGCATGAAAAGGAATCACAGAGCAATCCACACCCAATTACTTTAGGATTATACACAGAACAACACAACCTGCTAATTACTTCCACTAGGAAACACTAAGTCAGCGAAAACAAATAACCACCTTCATCTTCAGCTTCAGTGTCACATACCCTACTCTAACTTAAGTAAAATGTACTCATTTTCCTTTTCAACATTAAATACAAACAAAAGAAAACAAAAAAACTCAAGTTATAATAAAATGTTGGAACAAGCAAGTATTTGCTTTATATAACTGAACTCTGGATAAAAATAGTGTCATGAGTCCTAAGGATTACAAATTTGTTTGTTGTTTGTGTTTGTTTTAAGAGAACTAGAAGAGAGAAAATGTTGTGTAAAGTATGAAGACAAACACAACTTGTCCCAATAATGGAAGAAATTTTTGTTGAGGTACTATTATGCTATGAGTTTTTAGCAAAAACAGAAAAATCATGTTCATGAGGATTCAAATACAAACTGGTCCAATAAATCTAGAATTCCCTGTCCATACTAAATGGCTATAGGGTTTTGCTAAGATTCATAACAACTGTTTATGCAAAGGATGAATTATTTCTCCCTGAGACTGCCTGGAAAAATGGCTCCAACAGCAAAACCTAATGTTTTCTGGAATAGGGATAATGCATGATGTTTACTTTTGTAACACCAAATCCCTCTTCCTAAAGGAAGATTATGACATTTAAAAACTGAACAAAACAAAAATCAATTCTATGAAAATGAGGAAGCAAACCCCAAACTTTAGAAAGAAACAAAAGAAAACAATAGAAAGTCTCATTACCACTAATTGTCAAGGGTCACTATGATGTAGTAATAAGAGAACTGTACCCCATTCATACCCATCCTGGGCAAATCACCTTACCTCCATATACTCAAGTGTAAAGTATGGAAACTAATTTCAACTATCAAGGTGAGGTCAAATTGTATTAAAAACAATGTTTAAATATGTGCTGCTAATTACAGTATTCTATAGCAGGAAAGGAGAAAGAAAGAAAAAAGGTAGGAAAAATGTCTGGCAGGGAATATTATAAACATGCAAGCTAGGATAGAGAATTTCATCAAGGAACAGTTTCAATGAAATTCAGTGACAGATCATCACTGCAGCATTAAATCTATACTTTTAGATTAGCAAGGGTGATCAAAAGACAAATTATAATAGTAATAGTAATAATAGCAGCTAACATTGAAAAAGTGCTTACTATATGACATAGAATTTTAAGGGCTTACTTACATGAGTTAGTAAGTAGGACTTTAATAACATCTCTAACAAAAATGAGATTGATCTCAACAACTTAACCCAACTTCATCCACAGCATTTCATCATGATGAAAATAACCAAAGTAATTATAAATGGGCACATCCAGTAAGAAACGGAAACCACCTGTTCATCACTTATTGCGTATCAAGGCAATATCACCTTTATCTGGTTCTGCAAACCTCTGCCAATTTAGGGGCACGAAAAGTAGGAATTAGTCATTTAAACAGAGCTATCCAGAGTGCTTGCCCATTTTTTCCAGCACCCCAAAATCTTGACTACCGTTTCAATTTGATAGCTCTAGCAAGCAATTCAACAGAGCATCAAGCAAGAAGTATTTATTCAACTGCCGTAATGGCCAGTCACATAAATTTTTAAATTACACGAATTTTAAACTTACAGGAAATAACGATTAGTACATGGGGGAAATTTACATACTCCTCTGTGAGGTGGACCACTTCTTCGATCATGAGAAAAACTGCGACCCTCGTCATATTCTCGGTAATCAACATGACTGTAATATCTATTGTAGCTTCCTTCACCAGGTCTGTCTAGCAGTGGTGGTTTCTTTGGCACAATATTAACTACTCTATGGTAGCCATCCTAAAACAGACAAAAAAGAAATATATAAAAATCACTAATTTCTCTATTTGATTTTGGAAAGGTTTTTTGAAAGCATAGGAGTTTTTATGTTTAATCAAATAGGATAAACGTATAAACAAACAAAAACGCAATGAAATGACATGACTATAACTAATAGCAAGGTCTTCAAATAGGTTTAAGGAAATTAAACTGTTCAATGAAGAAAGCCAGATGTTCAAAATAGCATGCAACAATGTTAAAAACCAATCATAAGTTAAAGAAAAATTACAGTATTTTTATTATTTTAATAAAAAATAAACTATAGACAGTAGGAATGATACATTAGCTCTAATCCCCAACTGTCTAGGAATTGTAGAAATAAAACTATTTAAGAAAGCACAAACCTTTGGTCTACCATGTTTTATCCATACCTTCAGAAGTAATAAAATAATTTTACACATAAGCAATAACAAACAGGGAGATGATACCAAGCTGCAAAGAGCAAAAGGAAACATTTTGCTATTTTTCCAGCAGTATCAGGGAGAGGAGAGCTTTTTGCTTTACAGATTTGGAAGCAAAATAAAACCCAATGTGAAAATTTAAACTAATCTTCAAAGTAATGTGTTGTTAATGTTTTAAAGTTTTAGAAACAGGATGTGCTTTTTGTAAGGGTTGGGAGATTGAACAGAAGGAAAAGAACACCTGGCTTATACTGGTAGCTGTTGCAAAACAATGGAAGAAAAAAGATTATCTATCATACTGAAAGTGAAGTAGAGAGCTATAAAATATGTATCCATAAATAATCTGGTCTTGGGCATTTGTCGTAAGTCTTTCTATCAATACTACATGAGATATATGTGAAAGAAACTGAAAAACAAAGCTATGAAAGTGTAAGACATAATCAATATGCACTAACTGATTTGACTAAAACAAAACAAAAGCATAAAGCCCAGTTAGGGCTGGTTACCTTACCATCCTAAACCTCAGTTTTCTCATCTGTCAAATGGAACAAATACTAATATCTAACTGATGGCATTGATGTGAGAACTAAGTAAGAATGGAATGTGAAGCATTTAGTATAGTGCCTAGCACACAGTAAGTGCCCCCAAAAGTTTGCTATTTTGACTACCACCTTTGGTAGTCTATGGAAAACACTAAATTCCTCAAAATGTCTATTTCTTTAAATTACTTCTTAGCATTAATGACTAGTCTATTCAATTATTATCCAACTACTGTGTAATATTCCAATTTTCCAATGGATGGGAAATTTGACAATGTGCCTGGAAAAATAAAATCAGTAGTTCTTGTCTATTTGAGAGCTACAAAGATCTACCTATTTTTTTTTCCATGAAGATAAAAGCTGGTGTGCTTCTTTAGTATATCAGATACTAAATTGCAAGATACAGTCTATAAGCTTACTTAAAATATAGTACAAATGAATTTATTGACTCTTTCTTCTAGAAACAACCATTGTCAGAGATTTTAATTAAATCTAGTAAAAACTGAGTTTTTAAAAAATTGGGTAGTCAAAATTGCTATACTGCAATTTATAGCATTTTTCTGACTCAAAATTTCTTTACTATTCATAAATTTAGAAACACCGATTTTTCCAATTCCAAGAAACCATAAAAATTCATTCCACAATATTCTCATTTGTCTGTTTATGCTCCATCGGTGGGATGGAGGAGGGAGTATGCTTGCCTAAACTTACTTCTACAAATAGGAAATTACACTACAAAACAGCCTATTCCAATATATAACTACCCTAGTTATTAGAAAGTTATTTCAGGATTGTAAATGTACATGGTAAAACTTTTAAAGAAGTAAAACTTGAATCACATTTAAGTGATTTAACAAACTGCATTTACTGAATAATATTATCTAAAAATAATCATTCCAAAAATGTTAATCAGCAGAAGAAAAAAACTCCTAAGAGCAGCTGTGGTATATGGCAATGAATATCGAATTGGCATTTTCTTTATGCTTTGAGAAAGTGTTCACATTTAAGTACATTATATTATTTCTGCTCTGTAATCTTAAAGAAAACTTCCTAGATATATGAGAAGATTTAAGAAAAAAGATCATTGCAGGAGCCTTTGAAAAACTAAGAACAGTATTTTCAGAGAGTTCATGTTTTATCCAGATTTACCATTCAGGGATTTCTTTTTCCTTTCCACAAAATCTATGATGATTGGCAAAGATTTCAGAATTTCCCTTTCAAAAGCCATATATAAGAAAATTCAAGCAGTATTTTACATCACTTGCATTGCCAGATCTCAGTGGAAATACCACTACTGTTTGAAATTCTTATAAAAATCTTATGTTGAGCTGTGTAAACATGCAATTTTTCTTTCTAAATGCTAACATAAGTACATGTAGCTTCAGGTACTGATAAGTTTGGAACCTCCATTTTAGAAACATCATTGAAAACAATGGCACCATTACATACAGAATATTCCATAGCAGAAATAATACTCATGACTTACACAAAATATCTGAAAAGGCTTTATTAAGGGCTGAGAAAAAGTTTGACAGTTCCTCAGAAAATTAAATATAGAAATACCATATGACTTCAGCAATTCCATTTTTAGGTTATACCCCAAGGAATTGAAAGCCAGGATTCAGACACCTGTACACCAATGTTCATAGCAGCATTATTCACAATAACCAAAAGGTGGAAACAACCCAAGATTCCATCAACAGATGAATGGACAAACAAAATATGGTACATAGTCATACAATGGAATACTATTCAGCCATAAAAAGGAATGAAGTTCTGATAAATGCTACAACATGGATTATCTGAAAATATGCTAAGTAAAATAAGCCAGACCAAAAAAAAAGGGGGCAGTATGGTAAGATTCCACGTATATGAAATATCTAGAATAAGCAAATTCATAGAGACAGAAAGAAGAGACAAGATGATCAGGGGCTATAAACTTTAAAGGGAAAAGAGTTTCTATTTTGGGTGATGAAAAATTTGGGCAATGGAAAGTGGTGATGGTATCATAACAGTTTGAAAGGATAACAGGGTCATTTTCAATTAACTAAAAAATCAGCTGAATGGAGTTAAAACATTTCTGTTACTTCAAATCCAAGTATTTCAAATCTTTGAGTTTGTAATAAAAATCTAAATTTACCTCAAGGAAATCAATTTTTGCAGCTTCTGTTCATAGTAATCATTATAAAAAATATCTATAACTTCCCTATCAATTAAAGCAGTAAATAAATTTAATACAACAATGGCTTACTTCTACCATGTACCAATTTCCAGTGGCTGTTAGGAGAATTTCCAAAAAATATGTACAGGACCTACTGGATTTGCTCCTTCAAAGTTAGTGTTAATAGAATAATCAGTCAGATTGAAGATTAAAAGTATAAATAACCTATACTTTTTAAAACCTACTATTTTATTTGATCATTTATCTACTCCAGCAAAATGCAGAAATAAAAAAAACTTGCATATAAACTTAAATATTCTTTTAGTTTCCTAGCTGGTAAAACAAATAACATACAATGGATTGGCTTAACAGGAATTTATTGGCTCATGGTTTCAGAAGCTTATTCTTAAGACTTGCTTTCTCCTGGGTTTGGTATCATCTGGCTGGCCAGCAATCTCTGGAGTTCCTTGGCTTTTCCATCACATGGGAACGCTTAAGACAACATCTTTTTTTCTCTTCCAGGTTCCGTTAACTTCCAGCTTTTGGTTGCTCCCATGGCTTCTCTCTCTGTGGCCTTCTCTATAAAGTCTCCAGGAATAGGATTCAGATCCAACCTGATTCATTCGAGTCACACCTGAACTGAAGTAACCTCGTTATAAGGTCTTATTTACAGTGAAACCCACAGAATGGATTAAGATTAAGAACATGTCTTTCGAGGGTACATAACTCCAAGCCACCATAGTCCATCCTGTGAACTCCAAAAACGCATGTTCTTCCCACATGCAAAATACATTCATTCCATCACAACAGCCTTAAGCCCATAACAATCAGTTATGGGTGTGGTCTGTGCTGGGGTAAAATTTCTGGCTGATGGACCTGTGAAACCTAGAAAGCAAGTAATCTACATCCAATATACAATGAAGGGAAAGGCATAGAATAAACATTCCCATTCCAGAAGACTGAAATTGGAAGGAAAGTAGGGCTCACAGGTTCCAATCAAGCCCAAAACAGAAGGGCAAATTCCATTAGATCTTAAGGCCTAAGCACCATCTGTGACTTAATGCTGTTACTTAGCCTCATGAAGCAGCAGCCCCACCCCTTCCAAATGCTTCTCCAACAACCATGCTGTCCTCAACTGGGATGTAGGCCCCACCCTCTCTGAGCATTGGAATGGTGGCCAGGCTCTCTACAATGTGGCAGTACTCTCCCCAAACAACAGGGTGCAAGGCCCACCCCCTCCAAGTGCCAGGACAGATGGCCTGCTCCCTCCAAGGGCAGGGGCAGCTTCACTCTTTCCACACATGAGAGGGCCTGCTCTCTTGGCCTGAGATGGCATAGGTCCAGACATCAGCTTCCATGATTCTGCCCTTGAAGCCATTCTTCCTCCAATTCGCTCCTGCTCTGTCCCTTTCAGCCTAGGCTGGCAGTGGTTCTGCTCATACAATCTTGCAAAAAACTTGCTGGCTCTGAGTGCAATTCAAGCAGGTCCAAACTATCAGACAATAGAACTTTTCACAGATCCTTCCTGGATAATTGCATCTCCAATCCTGACTTCCACTGATGTGGCTGACAGGATCCATGTTCAGACACAACCTCTTTAGCAAAGGGTTGTTCAGTTAAACACTCAAATGGAGCCCTGTTCTCTGGAGATTCACTTCCCAGAAGCTCAAGGGAGCCCTGAAAGAGCCACTTCCAGCTCTAGACCCAGAGCATGCTATCTGGATAGGACAAGAATTTTCCAAATTATTAACTACCAGTTTCCTTAAGCTTAACAGTTCAATTCTCAGTTTATCTCTTTCCTCTCTCATTTCACCATCAGCTGCAAGGAGAAACCAGGCTGCACCTTCCACACATAGCATGGAAATGTCTTCAGCTAGAAATCCAAGTTCATCACTTAGAAGTTCCACTTTCAATCTGACATCAGGACACAGTCTTGCCAAGTTCTCTGCTACTTTATAACAAGGATCATCTTTCCTCCAGTTTCCAATAACACTTTCATCACTTTCTTCTAAGGCCCCATTGAAAATGCTTTTAACGTCCATATTTCTACTGAAAGTATCTTCAAGGCAATCTAGACTTTTTCTATCAAGCACCTCACAATTCTTTCTGCCTCTACTTATTTCCACATATTTAGCTATTTGTCATAGAAGCACCCCACTTTCTGGTACCAAAAACTGTTTTAGTTTCCCATGCTAAAACAAATACAATGGATTGGCTTAACAACAGGAATTTACTATCTCTCAGTTTCAGAGGCTAGAAGTTTTGCTTCCTCCCGGGCAATTTGGGGTTCCTTGGCTTTCCACCACATGGGAATGTATATGGCGGCGTCTTTTCCTTTCTTTTCTGGGTGCTGTTTACTTTCAGTTTCTGGCTGCTCCCTGTGGCTTCTTTCTTTGCGGCCTTCCCTATAAAGCTTTCAGGAATAGGATTAAGACCTATCCTGATTAACTCAGGCCACCTCTTACTGAAGAAATCTCATCATAAGGTCCTATTTTCAATGGGTAAAGCTTAAGAACATATTTCTGGGGTACATAACACCAAGCCACCACAAATACATCTACTAAAGGTTACAATTATATAATGTTTATATTTTCATAATTGTTGATATCTAATAGGTAAGACAATTTGATACTACAAAGTCTTGAATTTCTAAAATAATGATTTTTGAAGTTTACTTGTACTACTGAAAATCTGATCAGAGTAAGCTATGTATCAAATTTGTTTTGCAATTTTGAAATTTAAAATGGTGATTGTGTTTTACAAAATAAGTAATTATTACCTGAGAAATGTTTTTATTTCAATAAACACATCAAGTTGATGGCTTATGTTTCACTCAATATATAAATCTGTTCCAAATTCTCTACCACAAATATTTACTTTCACTATTAATTGTGTACAAATTGTGGGGGTTATCATGTTTCTTTAAATCATTTCCTTTCCAACACTTCTTTAAAAGACATTTTGTACCCATTCTAACACTAAAATATTTCATTAAAAATAAAATTTTGAATACATAACTCCCCCCATTTTTAAGCATTCTTAGCTTTTAGAGACACATACTGAAATATTTATTTACACTTGAAATACAGTATCTTGAATTTCCTTGAAAATAATCTGGAATGGAAGTGATAGAGGTATAGACAGAACAAGATTGCCTATGAATTGATAATTGTCACTTAGATGATTTATCCATGGCTAGTTCATTATATTATTTTGTCTACTTTCATACGCATTTAAAAGTCAGAGAGGATATAGAATTTGGAACAACCAACCAAAGATGTTCAAACAAATCTCCTAAAACAATTCAAGAAGATGAAGAAAAATATGGATAAAGAGACAGAGGATATTAAGACAACATTGGATGACCATAAATAAGAATCTGAAAGCATGCAAAGAAAAATAACAACTTATGGGAATGAGAGGTACAAAAGATAAGATTAAAAATACACTAGAGGCATACAACAGCAGATTTCAATAGGCAGAAGAAAGGATCAGCAACCTACAAGACAGGTCATCTGAAACTGAACAGAAAAAGAGCAGAGAAAAGAACGAAAAATTTTGAGAACGGTCTCAGGGAATTGAATGACAGCATAAAGCACATATACACATACATGTCGTGGGTGTCCCAGAAAGAGAGGAGAAGGAAAAAGGAGCAGAAAGAATATCTGAGGAAATAGTGGCCAAAAACTTCCAAACTCTTAAGAAATAAATATATATATATATTTAAGAAAGGCAACATACTCCAAACAGAATAAATCCAAATCGACATACTACAAGCACATACCAATTAGACTATCAACTGCTAAAGATAAAGACAGAATTCTGAAAGCAGCAAGAGAAAAGCAATCTAGCACATACAACAGATCCTAAATGAGACTAAGTTCCAATTTTTCATAAGAAACCATGGAGGGAAGAAGTCAGTGAAATGACATATTTAAGATACTGAAAGAAAAAACCTGCCAGCCAAGAATTGTCTATCTGGCAAACCCATCCTTCAAAATTGAAGGAAAATTTAAAATATTCACAGATAAACAGACACTGAGAGAGTTCAGCAACAAAAGAACTACCTCATAAAAATTACTAAAGAGAGTGCTGCTGGTTGAAATTAAGACAGAAGAAAAAGGTTTGGAGAAGAGTGTAGAAATGAGTATTATCAGAAAGAGAACTAAAAGGGTAAAACGACAAACAAAAACAAATGTGACATATAAAAGCCAAAGAATAAAATGGTTGAAAAAAGCACTGCATTTACAGTAATAACACTGAAAGTTAATGGATTAAACACCCCAATCAAGACACACATTGGCAGGATGGATTAAAAAAAAAAAAAGATACATTTAAATGCTGTCTACACAACCCTTTTTAGGTTCTAAAGAATTGGGGTAGCTGGTGGTGGATACCTGAAACTATCAAACTACAACCCAGAACCCATGACTCTCGAAGACAATTGTATAAAAATGTAGCTTATGAGGGATGACAATGGGATTGGGAAAGCCATAAGGACCACACTCCACTTTGTCTAGTTTATGGATGGATGAGTAGAAAAATAGGGGAAGGAAACAAACAGACAACGGTACCCAGTGTTCTTTTTTACTTCAATTGCTCTTTTTCACTCTAATTATTATTCTTGTTATTTTTGTGTGTGTGCTAATGAAGGTGTCAGGGATTGATTTAGGTGATGAATGTACAACTATGTAATGGTACTGTAAACAATCGAAAGTACGATTTGTTGTGTATGACTGCATGGTATGTGAATATATCTCAATAAAATGAAGATAAAAAAATAAGGGTTATGGGATGGTTTGGGTGTTCTTGTTTATTTTTATATTTTTTTAATTTTGCATATATTTTTCTCTTTCTTTTGGAGTAATGAAATTGCTCAAAAATTGATTGTGGTGATGAATGCACAGCTATATGATGATACTCTGTGCCACTGATTGTATACTTTGGATGGAATATATGATGTGTGAGTATGTCTCAATAAAATTACATTCTAAAAAAAATAATAATAATAAATAAATAAATGCTGTCTACAAGAGATTCACCTTAGACCCAAAGATGAAAATAGGTTGAAAGAGAAATTCTGGAGAAAGATATTCCATGCAAATGGTAACCAAAAAAGAGCTGCAGTAGCTATACTAACATCTGACAAAATAGATTTTAAAGCAAAATGTTGTAAGAGACAAAGAAAGGCATTATATACTATTAACAAGGGGCAATCCACCAAGAAAAAAATAACAATCATAAATATTTATGCATCTAACGAGAGCGTACCAAAATACATGAGGCAAAACTGAAAGGAGTAATAGCAGTCTCTGCAATAGTTGGAGATTTCAATATACCACTCTCCCCAATAGATAGAATTCTATTAATAGAGGATCAATAAGGAAACAGAAAACAGGAATAATTTGATAAATGAACTAGACCTAACATCATATACAGAACACTACACCCTAAAACAGCAGGATATACATTCTTTTCAGGTGCTCATGGATCATTCTCCAGGACAGACCACACGTTAGGTAAGAAAACAGGTCTCAATAAATTTAAAAGGATCAAAATTATTACAAAGCACTTTCTCTGCTCCTAATGGAACAAAGCTGGAAATCAATAACAGGAGAACTGGAAAATATCCAAACATAAGGAGGCTAAACAACACAGAATTAAACAAACAGTGGATCAAAGAAGAAATTACCAATCAATAAATATCTCGAGATGAATGAAAAAGAGAACACAACATATCAAAACTTATAAGATGCAGTGAAGGAAGTTCTGAGAGGGAAATTTATAGCCCTAAACACCTACATTAAGAAGGAAGAAAGAGCTAAAATCAGTGACCTAACTGCACACCTGGAGGAACTAGAAAAAGAACAGCAAACTAATACCAAAGCAAGCGGAAGGAAAGAACTAACAAAGATTAGAGCAGAAATACATGAAATTGAGAACAAAAATACAGGAGAGAATTAACAAAACCAAAAGGTGGCTCTTTGAGAAGATCCATAAAATTGACAAACCCTTGGCTACAATGACAAAGAGAAAAAGAGAGAAGATGCAAATAAATAAAACCAGAAATGAGAGGAGGGACATTACTACTGACCCCCACAGAAATAAAAAAGGATCATAAGAGGATACTATGAACAACTGTATGCCCATAAATTAAACAACTTAGGTGAAATGGACAACTTACTAGAAACAGATGAACAACCTACACTGACTCCATTAGAAATAGAAGAACTCAACAAGCCAACCACAAGTAGAGATTGAATCAGTCATCAAAAACTCCTAACAAATAAAAAGTACAGGACCAGATGGCTTCACAGGTGAATGCTACCAATCATTCCCAGAAAAATTAATACCAATTCTGCTCAAACTCTTCCAAAACATGGTAGAGGAGGGAACACTGCTACATTCTATGAAGCCAACATCACCCTAATACCAAAGCCAGCTGAAGATACTACAAGAAAGAAAAATTACAGACCAATCTCTCTAATGAATATAGATGCAAAAATCCTCAACAAAATACTTGCAAATTGAATCCAACAGCACAATAAAGAATTCTACACCATGATCAAGTGGGTTTTATTCCAGGTATGCCATGTGGTTCAACACAAAAAAATTAATGAACAAATCAAACATGAAAAACCACATGATTAAATATCAATAGACGTAAAAAAGGCATTTGAGGCGGGGGGCGGGCCAACGGCGGCGAAGGGATAGCCGGGGCCGGACTGGTCCCCCGCGGGCCGGCCCCTCGGCCCTGCCCCCGCCTCGCCTGCGTGTGGGAGCCGCGCGCACTGCTCGGTGTCTCCTTGGGGCTCTTTCCTGGTGCTCTGTGTGCGCTGCACATGTGCAGTCGAAAAATCATTGTTTCTTCTCTGGAGGGTGAACATTTATAGAATTGATTTCAAGGATCTGGTAACATGGCAAAAGATGCCGGTCTAATAGAAGCCAATGGAGAACTAAAGGTCTTTATAGACCAGAATCTTAGTCCTGGAAAAGGTGTGGTATCATTAGTAGCTGTTCATCCTTCGACAGTAAACACCCTTGGAAAGCAACTCTTGCCAAAAACCTTTGGACAGTCCAATGTCAACATTGCACAGCAAGTGGTAATTGGTACACCTCAGAGACCTGCAGCGCCAAATACTATCCTGGTAGGAAGTCCACACACCCTTAACACACACTTTGTATCACAGAACCAGGCTTCAGACTCCTCACCTTGGTCTGCTGGGAAACGCAACAGAAAAGGAGAGAAGAATGGCAAGGGCCTGAGGCATTTTTCAATGAAGGTTTGTGAGAAGGTTCAGCGGAAAGGAACCACTTCCTATAACGAAGTGGCAGATGAACTGGTCGCGGAGTTCAGTGCTGCTGATAACCATATTTTACCAAATGAATCAGCTTATGACCAGAAGAATATAAGACAACGAGTCTACGATGCCTTAAATGTCTTAATGGCCATGAACATTATCTCTAAGGAGAAGAAAGAAATCAAATGGATTGGTCTGCCTACAAACTCGGCTCAGGAATGTCAGAATTTAGAGGTAGAGAGACAGAGAAGACTTGAAAGAATAAAACAGAAACAGTCCCAACTTCAAGAACTTATTCTACAGCAAACTGCCTTCAAGAATTTGGTGCAGAGAAACCGCCAAGCAGAGCAGCAAGCGAACCGGCCCCCTCCCTCCAACTCCGTCATCCACCTCCCATTCATCATCGTGAACACCAGCAAGAAGACCGTGATCGACTGCAGTATTTCTAACGACAAATTTGAGTTATCTGTTTAATTTTGACAACACGTTTGAAATCCATGATGACACAGAAGTATTAAAGCGAATGGGAATGGCTTGTGGATTAGAATCAGGAAGCTGTTCTGCCGAAGACCTTAAAATGGCAAGAAGTTTGGTACCTAAAGCTCTGGAACCGTATGTGACAGAAATGGCTCAGGGATCAATCGGCGGTGTATTTGTCACATCATCAGGTTCAACTTCAAATGGCACAAGGCTTTCTGCCAGTGACTTGACCAACGGTGCAGATGGGACATTGGCCACAAGTTCCAGCGGGTCTCAGTACAGCGGCTCCAGGGTGGAGACGCCCGTGTCTTATGTTGGGGAAGATGATGATGACGACGATGACTTTAATGAAAATGATGATGAAGACTGATTTTCTTGGCTTGTAGACTCCCCTTCCCCCTTCAAATTCAGCTTCAGGAAAAAATTGTTAGGGAAGAGAAACTTTTGTTTTTTTAATGTGGGTTTTTCTCTTTTCTTTTTGGCCTACTCCCAAGAAGATATTGGTAAGCTATTGACTTTAGATACGCACCTCCAATAAGCAAGCAAGGATGTTTTTTTGTAGGATTTTTTAAAATGTGGTGTGGATGTGTGTTTTGACACCAGTGTGCTGATGCAGAGTCTTTATTTACTTCTTAGGATTTTGTGTTTTCATTTTCTAATTTTTTTTTTTAATTCAGAGTTCATTTTTGCCCCCTTAACAATTCTGCTGAGTTTGCTGAAGAAATTGTACATCATCCACATCAATGACAATAAAATGCTATCCTTTTGTGGAAAATGGTACACTGAATGCCCATTTATTTGCAGTGTGTTTTGAATGGTGCCACTAACCAATGGATAGCAAGATGACATAGCAAGTTTTTATTTTATTAAATCATGCAGTATCCAAAGAACCAAGCAAAATAGCAAAGCTCTACTTTTTTAAACATTAAGTGCCATAAATTTTATTATGCCTTTATTTTCCCTTAAATTATCTAAACTATTGTGATTCCATCAAGCTTATACTTTTTTTTGCTCTATTTTGTAGCAAATTACAAAGGTTTTTTTGTTTGTTTTTGTTTTTGTTTGTTTGATAAAAGTTTATTGCCATGCTGGTGCAGCTATATAAACTATCTTGAAGGCTTGAAATGGTTTATTGCTTATGGTAAAATTTGCCTGATTTCTTACAGGCAACGTCTGGAACTTTTTATTATATAGTTGTTTACATACTTATAAGTCTATCATTTAAAGACATGTACTGAAACAAATGCTGTATTTGTTTCGTAAGCATCTTCCTGTAATCTATTATAAAGTTGAAATTAAATATAGAGAATGTTTTAACAGTTTTTTAACTCAAAATTTGTCAATCATTTTTAATAGTTCTTTTTTTATAAAAAGAAAAAAGGAATTTCAGGACAGGCAGTAGTCTCTTTTAAAATTTATTCACAAAACAATTAACTGCACAGTTGCTGTTAGCTGCCTTTTCTAAAACGATAGTCTTTTTATTGAAACACAAATAAACTTTTCTGTAATATTTTATGGAATATAAAGAGACTTTAATTGTTTGACTTGTTTAACTTGGCACTGTTAGTTTTTATTAATAAAACGTGCATGGGCATTTAAAAAAAAAAAAAAAAGGCATTTGACAAAGTCCAGCATCTCTTCTTGATAAAGACACTTAGAAAGAGAGGAATAAAAGGAAACTTCCTCAACTTGATAAAGGGCATATATGAAAAACCCAGAGCTAATATCGTACTTAATAGTGAAAGACTGAAAGCTTTCCCTCTAAGATCTGGAATAAGACAAGGATGCCCCCTGTAACCACTGCTATTCAACATTGTACTGGAAGTTCTGGCAAGAGCAACTAGGCAAGAAAAATAAAAGGCATTCAAATTGGAAAGAAAGAAGTAAAACTTTCACTATTTGCAGGTGACACAATGCTATATTTAGAAAGTGCCGAAAAATCTACAACAAAGCCACCAGACCTAATAAATGAGTTCAACAAAGTGGTGGAATACAAGATTAACATGCAACAACCAGTAGTGTTTCTATACAATTGTAATGAGCAATCTGAGGAGGAAATCAGGAAATGAATTCCATTTACAATAGCAACTAAAGGAATCAAATATCTAGGAATAAATTTAACCAAGGAGGTAAAGGACCTGTATTCAGAAAACTACAAAACATTGCTAAAAGAAATCAAAGACCTAAATAAACAGAAGGACATCCATGTTTGTGGATTGGAAGACTAAGTACCATTAAGATGTCAAGTCTACCCAAACTGATTTACAGATTCAACGTAATCTCAATAGGGTGGAGGAGGGGGGTGATTTGGGTGTTCTTTTTTATCTTTATTTTTATTCTTTATTCTTATTCTGTTTCTTTCTGGTATAAGGAAAATGTTCAAAAATAGATTGGGGTGATAAATGCACAATGATATGATGGTACTGTGAACAGTTGATTGTACACCAAAGATGACTGTATGGTATGTGAATATATCTAAATAAAACTGAATTCAAAAAAAAAATCCAATGGCATACTCTGAAGAACTGGAAATGCCAATTATCAATTTTATTTGGAAAGGTAATGGGTCCCAAAGAGTCAAAAAAATCTTGAAAAATAACATTGACGTTGGAAGACTCACATTTCCTGACTTTAAAGCATATTACAAAGCTACAGTGGTCAAAACAGCACAGTACTGGCAAAAAGACAGACATATGTATCAATGGAACCAAACTGAGAGTTCAAATAGAGACCTGTGTATTTATGGTCAATTATCATTGACAAGGCTGCCCAGTCCACTCAACTGGGACATAACAGTCTCTTCAACAAATGGTGCTGTGAGAACTGCAAATCCAAAGCCAAAAGAATGAAAGAAGACCCCTATATCACACTATATACAAAAATTAATTCAAAATAGATCAAAAAAAATAGATCAAAGACCTAAATATAACAGCCACAACCACAAAACTCCTAGAAGAAAATTGAGGGAAACATCTTCAAGATCTTGTGATAGGTGGTGGTTTCTTAGACCTTACAACCACAAGTACAACAAAAGAAAAAATAGATAATGGACCTCCTCAAAATTGAAGACTTTTGCACTTCAAAGGCCTCTGTCAAAAAGGTGAAAAGTCAGCCTACTCAATGGGAGCAAATATTTGGAAACCACATATCTGATAAGGGTTTAATATCCAGAATATATAAAGAAATCCTACAACTCAGCAATAAAAAGACAAACAACCCAATTAAGAAATGGGCAATAGACTTGGACAGCCGTTTTTCCAAAGAGGAAATACAAATGACTAAAAGCACACGAAAAGATGCTCAACATCGCTAGCTATTACAGAATCAAAACCACAATGAGATAGTATCTCACACCTACTAGAATGATCAATAAAACAAACAGAAAACTACAAGTGTTGGAGAGGATGTGGAGAAATAAGACACTCATTCATTACTGATGGTAATGTAAAATGGTGCAGCCACTGGTTAAGACCATTTGACAGTTCCTCAGGATGCTAAGGATAGAACTGCCATATATCCGGCAATCCTGCTACTAGGTCTATA